>NC_137062.1:24266369-24373869 GCF_032717465.1 Coenobita brevimanus
CCTTAACCTTTGGCTCATTTTTCTCAATGTCGATTCACTTCATCCCATTTTTCTTCATTAACAGCTTTGATTTGAATCTAATATAACCTGTTTAAGTTGGTCGTGCCCTGTGACTCTGATCACTGACTTCCTCTTTCCAGAAACAGTTGGCAAACCCCTGGGAGAACTCTCAACATTTACACCAAGTCTGGCCGAAGTCGGACCAAAATAATGCAATTTTGGTCACACACACACACACACACACACACACACACACACACACACACACACACACACACAGCAAAGATAATAATACCTCACCATCTATATCAGAAGTGCCGATGCATTAAATAAATAAATAAAAAATTGTCATTACATATGGTACAGTTGTGGTTAATATTTTCAGTAATATCGAAACTATTGCCTGGTGAGAGAGGGAAGGGGCTGGTGTACTGATTTGGATTCCATTCTTGCCAACAGACAATTATAATCATCACCATCATCTTCATCGTCATCATAGTCATCATCCCATTCCTAATTCACACCCATAGATAATAACTGCACAGCCATCATTTTTTCCCTAAGGCGTGTGTCTGCTGTGTGAAATGGAGAGGCTGAAAGCTGTTTGTACCGTCTCACGCCAAGGGAACTGTTCATTAACTGGGGAACTTAATGACAGTGGGAAAGAAGACATGATCCAGCTTTGTACAGCTGTTACTGAAATAACTCCCTGAAGAACGATGACGTGTGTGTGTGTGTGTGTGTGTGTGTGTGTGTGTGTGTGATGCCTTCAGAATATTCAGAGCAAGAACACTAAAACAAATCTTACACTAAGGCGTATACTTTGTGAGATGGTACGGGGCTGAACTGCATCTCCTCCGTACCGAAAATAATATAGTATATGTAGTAACAATTTTATCCAGTGGAGAGAGAGAGAGAGAGAGAGAGAGAGAGAGAGAGAGAGAGAGAGAGGTGAATCAGAAGTGTTAGAGGTGGTACAGGAAGAGCGGAAAATGAAGGTTTGGGTCAGTTAACGATACAAGTAAGAGGGATTTCATTTTTGGCCGGTTACGAGAATTGGTTCAGGAGTGGGTGAGTGAGGGAGAAAGAAAGGGAGAAGAGGGAATTGGCAGAGGGCACTGGGATTGTGAATTATGGAGGAGATTGATACTATATCGAACAGTAGATAAATATACATTATAGCCTTATTAGCTTCTCGAACGATGCACTACTGGAGTGAAGCATTTGGATGTATGTATGTGGTCGCTTATAAAAAATGTGGCACTCGGCTGCAAGGCATCTATTTATTACTAAAAATAAAGCAAGTGTTACTCTGTATATATATATATATATATATATATATATATATATATATATATATATATATATATATATATATATATATATTGTTACGGAACAGAGGAAGATAATGTACACTTTAAGTGAGAATACTAAAAATCACTAGTGTCCCGTAAAGTTCCAGGTTCAAAACAAAGAGTTAGATAAAATTACAAGTTAAAGTTTAATGCACAAACTAACAACAAAACATTCAGGACTCATAAGGATAATGTAATGGCAAAAAACATGTTAAATATATGGTTAACTGCAATAGCCTCTATTAACACGAAATTAGCAAGAGTAAATTTACCTAAGTCAGCCCTGATAAAATGAAAATACACTGGGTAATGCTCAGTTAATGCAAGATAAATTATTACAGATGCAAAATAATATTAAAAATGACTGACAAAAAGAATCCTACATAAATTACAAAAAAGCCTCACTAGGCCCTACAAATCAGCACCTTATGCTATACAGTACAAGAAAAAAATGCAATAACAGTTATACTCAAATTACACAGCTGCTAGATGGTTGGAGACTTCCTGAGCACTCAAAACAATAACTGTACAGGGGAGGACAGAGATGTGAACAAAATGAGGAGTAGATCTAAGTGTCAATAATGCAGAGACTGAGCTCATTATATAGGAGCCAGCAGAGCTTGATACAACTTGTAAGAAGGACGCGCAAATGAAGCCATAGGGGACAAAGAGCTGACAATCCTACTCTGAACAACAGAACGGACGACTTACTCTACAATAACGGTAGAAGGGGGGACTGAGGCAGAACACGCTCGTGATCAAACATGCAGCATACTGTGCGTTAAAATTACACAAAGGATGATGAAATCATAGGCTATGTAACACCTCCCCACAAAGAAAAAGAAATTTACAAAGGAAATTTCTTATTACTCTAAAACAATCTGTCTAAAGTCTAGATAAGCAATCTGCAATAACAATTTCTCTCCCCTTGACATGTTGTATGTCTAATGAATACTCCTGAAGAAGTAGACTCCATCTTGTCAATCTCTGATTATTATCTTTAAACTTACTAAGGAATTTCAGTGGGTTATGATCGGTATAAATGACTATGGGGTCAAAACCAGAACACAAATAAAATGAAAAATGCTGTAAACCCAAAATCAAGGCCAAAAGCTCTTTCTCAATAGTTGAGTAGTTCTTTTGAGGTGGAGTGAACTTCTTACTGTAATAAGATACAGGGTGTTCAATACCCTGATCATCCTCTTGCAGCAAAACAGCCCCAGCTCCTGTATCACTTGCATCAACAGCCATCTTAAAAGGCTTAGCAAAATTTGGAGTAGCGAGCACTGGCTGACTTAAAAGAATAGCTTTAAGTTTGTTGAAAGAGGATTCACAGTTATCGGTCAATGCAAATTCAACTCCCTTTTTCAGTAGGTCTGTAAGTGGTGATACAAGAATTGAAAAGTTAAGAACAAATCTCCTGTAATAACCTACCATTCCCAAAAATCTTTGTAGCTCTTTCCTACTTTTAGGTCTGGGAAGATCACTTATAACCTGAACCTTAGCTGCTGGTGGTGCAACATGTCCATCACCAATTACGTACCCAAGGTACTGAACTTTAGCTTGACCAAACTCACACTTTGATAAATTAGCTACAAGATTAGCATGAACCAAACGCTCAAGAAATTTACTGACATGGCATAGGTGATCTTTCCAGTTGTCACTGAAGATTAATACATCATCAATATAAACAACACACCCTGCCAAACCCTCTGTTACAACATTCATGAGCTTCTGAAATGTGGCTGGTGCATTCTTCATACCATATGGCATTACCGAACATGCAAAAGTCTTTCCTAGTGTTACAAAACATGAGATCTCACTAGCACGTTCAGTCATAGGTACTTGCCAGTATCCCTTTATCAAATCAAACTTACTTATGTACCTAGCTTTTCCGATCTTGTCTATGCAATCTTCCACACGAGGGAGAGGGTAAGTGTCTGTTTTGGTTATCTGATTAACACGTCTGTAGTCGATGCAAAGCCGCTGTGACCCACCTGGCTTAGGGACTAGAGTGACAGGAGAACCCCACTCGCTCTGACAGGGCTCAATCTTCTTGTGGTCCAACAGGTAGCCAAGCTCCTTCTGGATGAGAGGAACTTTCACTGGGTTCACACGGTAAGGAGGCAGTTTAATTGGCTTTGCGTCTCCATCATCGACATCATGCATCAACACAGTAGTTCTTCCTGGAGTGGCACGGAATACTTGCGGGTACTCCTGCAGTAATGCCAAAAACTCCTGCCTTTCTTCGGGAGGTAGATGAGAAAGCTTAGTCTGGAGATCATTCATGATATCAGGATTCTTCCCCAAACTATCACTCAGGCTCATGCTGCATGGGAGAGCTTCACTTGCAGACTCGGGTGGAACAGCTACAGTGCAGACTGGATTATTTTCTTCCCGCCTGTGATATAACTTTAGCATGTTGATGTGACAAAGTTGCTTGTTCTTTCTATGATCTGGTGTGGCGATGACATAGTTGACATCACTGAGTTTCTTCTCCACGAAATAAGGACCACTAAACTTGGCTTGAAGAGGTTGCCCATGTTCTGGTAGCAGAATCAAAACCTGATCTCCTGGCTGAAAGTGGCGTAACCTGGACTTCTTATCATACCAAGTCTTCATCTTCTCCTGAGCAGCTCCTAAATTCTCTCTCGCCAACTGTAAAGCAGTGGACAGCCGTTCTTTGAATTTCATTACATACTCCAGCAGGTTGACGTCATCTTCCTCCGACAGCCAGCATTCCTTGAGTAGCTTAAGGGGTCCTCTTACTTCATGGCCAAACAGTAGTTCAAAAGGTGAGAAGCCCAGTGATTCATTTGGAGATTCTCTTGCGGCAAACACAACGAATGGAAGACCTTTATCCCAGTCTTTCTGATGTTCCAAACAGTATTTCTTGAGCATCGATTTGAGTGTTTGATGATATCTCTCCAACGCTCCTTGGGTCTGGGGATGGTAAGCTGAAGACGTGATCTGGGTGATGCCCAACTCTTTCAGAGACTGCTTGAAAACGTTTGACATGAAGTTACTTCCCCGGTCTGACTGTACCTCCTTGGGCAGACCAAACTTTGTGAAGAACCCTATCATTTCCTTAACCACGTTCTTTGCTGAGATATTTCTAAGTGGAATGGCTTCAGGATAACGAGTAGCCATATCAATCAGGGTCAACACATAAGAAAATCCTGAAGAAGTCTTAGGAAGAGGGCCCACAATATCCACCAACACATGGGTGAAAGGCGCCTCAAAAGGAGGAATGGGAACTAGAGGTGCAACCTTTTCGGTCTGATTACACTTCCCCACAACTTGACAAGTGTGACAAGACTTACAATACCAGGAAACATCCCTGAAGATACCTGGCCAGTAGAAGTGTTTCAAAATGCGTGCCACAGTCTTCCTCACTCCAAGGTGCCCTGCCAAACTGGAATCATGAGCCACTCTAATGATATCCTGCCTACAAACACGAGGGATGACAACATGATGTACAACCTCCCATTCACAGTCGGCTGATGCTGTTGGGGGTCTCCACTTCCTCATAAGTACTCCCGACTTTACATAATAACAAGTAGAAGCACCGGCTGACTCTTCTTCACTGTAAACAGAGTTAGCTAGACCTTTCAACTCAGGGTCAGCAACCTGCAACTCAACCAACTCTTGTCACCAGTAACTTTAGACTTAGCCCTAGTGACAGCACATGCAGGGAACACATCAGGGACATCACAATCCTTGGGCCGCAGCCACTGGCTCACTAGACAACTGAGGAGCTGGACACACTTCACTTCCACCAATATCATTTCCAAGTAAGAAAGTTACACCTGACATTGGGAGTGTCTCAACCAACCCAACCTTAACGGAACCATTAGCAAAACCAGACTCTAAATTCACTCTGCACAGAGGGACAGAGAAGTAATTATTCCCTACACCTTGTAAGATTACAGTTTCATCAGAGGAATTAACATTAGAGCCTAGAACACTGTCACGGGGTTTTTATAATATCACTGTGTTTTTTGAAATAAATGCTTAAATATTATTTAAATTGATATTTATATTCAATAATATTGAAGAGCAGAGACAATGGTTGTCTTGCTACATCAAGCAACGATTACTTTACGCTGGCTTAGCACGATTCTCTGAGAACGAGAATTTAAAAACTTTCTCAACAGTACACAGCAGAGACTAATTACTCACAATTGCTGAATTACTGTACTGTTAGCCTCTGGAGAAAGTTACATCACCCCTGACAATAAATAACTAATACTAATAATAATAACATCAGGTTCTTGCTGATGCATTAACTCCTGGCACAACGGATTTTAAGTTAATACAAGACTGGTCTAAGTACCAGTTATGAATAGTAAACGTTTATGCAAGCTAGGAGCTGTATGGAAAATAAGCTTAATTATGGAGAAATGAAACAAGATTTTTACTCTACATTAAGCTCAAGAAATAGAACTGTTAAATTTATTGATTACAAAAATAAATTTAACATTACATTTCAAATCAATTAAATGAGACAGCACTCACTCACTCACGCAATAGCTAAATACTTACGCCTAGGGAAAAACACCTTAACTAAGCTCTTAAAACTACAAAATACACAAAAGAAATACCAGTCGATGAATACTATGTATCACCCGAGGGGTGGGAGTACTGGGATTAACTGTACTAATGGAGCTTGGGGTGCTAGCTGACCTCTCCACTTCTGAGCACAGACCCTTTCTCCGTCACAGCAAACACAAGACTGAGTTCAAATCGTGGGAAAGAAAGGCGGAGCACTAAGCCGTATTTTCTAACGGTCGAGTGAGCGAAACGCGCCCAAAACAATCGCTCATCGGAAGCGCTAATGTCTCACACAGAGACGATCACATATGACAATGAAAAACTGATTTGACAAAGCTTCCGTCCGAATGAGCGGTTAACTGAACGAAAAACAGTGAGTTTTCCACTAATAGTTCGCGGCCTCTCACAAAAGGGAAATGTCGCGAATTGATTCGTGACATTACGCCCCTACGAAATTAAATTTTTTCCTTATGGGAAAAAATTTGTGGATATATATATATATGTATACATCCTAAGTCATTCACACAAGATTCACACTGTGGTGTGTGTGCTATCCTGCTACAGGAGAAAGTCGCAGTCGCCAGTGAGCGAAAAAAAAACTCGTATTTACGTTAATAGAAGCAAGCTTGAGGGAAAAACTCCGTGACGACGGTGAAAATCCTGTACTCAGGTCAAACTGAGCGAAAATTCGCTACATTTACAATGACAACTAATTGTTGTGTAGCGTGGTGTATGTAATACACGGTGTAGGTGTGACAGTTGTAGTGTAACTGTACCTACGTGTAAAATGACACAGTAAATAATATGGCGACGACGAAGGCAGAGGAGAAGAGGCAGCAGCGTGCGGCAGATGATCAGCTGGTCCGCACAGCAAAACTGCTACACCCATTGCTGAACCTGCAAAACCAATTAAGGTGGAGCATCAAAAGTGTCAATGAGACAAAATTCTTATTATGTTACAATTACTCTCTCTGGCTAGCAGTCAGTACATGCTACAAAAAGTACGCTTTGGCTGAAAAATACGAGTGACAGCCTAAGCTTCGTACATTCGAGGTCGCCATTAATTATAGCACACGATTATGTCAGCAAGTTGAGAATCCCTGTGCAAACTCGGGTCTTCCATAGCCTCGAACTGCACACGGGTCCTCAACCTGTGCCTCAACCTACAGTACTTATATTAATATCGGGGAGCTGAGAATCCTTGTGCAAACTTGGGTCTTCCGTAGCCTCAAGTCGCCTCTGCAGAGTTCTCACTTCCCCCTTAACCCGCCCCGTCCCGACGACGTATGGGTACGTCACCACGATTTGCATTTGCCAGTCCCGGCGACGTACCAGTACGTCGTGCAATTGCAAGGTACCTAATTTGCACAATTTTCAATTTTCGCATGTGATTTTTCGTATGTATACACGGGACACCTTCCTCTATTCCTGTACAAGATACCAAGCAGGGACAATGCCTTACACTGCATAACCTCCCCCCTCCCCCCCTCACGCCATTGTCTTGGCAAAGGACCTGTTACCAGTGACCTGGCTAGTAAAGTTATTCAGGGCCAGAGTGATTCCCCAATCTATGACAATGTGGAGGACAATGTTTACATAGCATTAGAAGAAGAAACAGCCAGAAATAATGATCAGGTAGTGTGGCAAAAATAGGTCAGGTATGGTGATTAATTAGTGAGTGAAACAATGCTTATAATGCCTTTATTACTGCTTGAAAACCAATATACTGTCATACTACATATACATTCGTACCAAGTAAATAAATAAATACCGTTTATGAGTGCATAAAATAGTTACCCTCCCATAGAACTCGTTTTCTTTGGTGCCAGCATGTTAGAAAACCCACTCAGATAAGGAGGAACTCCTACCTGGATTGGGCACTTTAAACCTCAGGTGAGCGATTTCTCTATGAATTTTCGATGTTTCTCACCAAAAGCGAAGGTTTTAGCCAAAAAAAAAAAAAATCGAAAATACCTCGGGACTGGGGGATGTCGGAGGTGCGGAAAACCTCGGGACGTGACGGGTTAACCTACAATACAATACTTATTTTAGTACCGGGAAGCTGAGAATCCTTGTGCAAACTTGGGTCTTCCATAGCCTCAAGTCGCCTCTGCGGAGTTCTCTCTCGAACTTCCCCCTTAACCTACAGTACTTATATTAGTATTGGGGAGCCGAGAATCCTTGTGCAAACTTGGGTCTTCCATAGCCTCAAGTCGCCTCTGCGGAGTTCTCTCTCGAACTTCCCCCTTAACCTACAGTACTTCTATTAGTACCGGGAAGCTGAGAATCCTTATGCAAACTTGGGTCTTCCATAGCCTCAAGTCGCCTCTCAACTTCCCCCTTAACTTACGGTACATAATATGTATGTACAGGCCCTGGACATAATGTGTCCTGTGGGGCCAATGGGCGAGACGTCAGGTCTGCACCCACTTCACCACTACCCTGTCTCTCAACTGACTCAGAGATTACAGGTGTAGTTACAAATGGCACAGGAAGGGCATGTCCCTGATTAGTGGTGATACTTTGGCACACACTGCACGAACGGACAAAACTATCTATGTCCCGTCCCATCCCTGGCCAGAAAAAGTCAGCTCGGATACGGCCCTGGGTCTTCCTTTTGCCCATGTGACCTCCTGAGACTGAACAATGACCCCATTGTAACACTGCTAGGCAGTACTTGGCGGGAACGACAAACTGCAGTCGAACCTCGCCCTCGGGTGTTCGTGACTCACGGTAGAGCCGTCCTTGTTTGCGAAGGAACTTGGCTCGACCTCCCCGTGAATACTTAATCACTCGACCCTTTTGTTTGTTCCGCACGGTAGCAAGTGTCGGGTCAGAATGTTGTTCTTGCACAACAAGTTGACTACACATCAGATCTTGCGGCGATTCAATGATCACTGGGGTGACACAGTCTGGAGCCTCAGTCATGGCTCGTGTTACCGCAGCAGCCGAAGTCTGAGTAGCGTCATCATCGGAGCAACTATCCTTGACTCCTTGAATATTGCCTACTATTAAGTCAAATAGAGGCTCTGGCATGACAACTGCAAGTGTCGTACCAGTATAAAATGGAGATGCCACCTGGATACATGCCTCAGGGAACAATCTCACTGATCCATCAATAAGCTTTGCATGGATCTGTCGACCTGTATACTGCTCAGGCCGAACTAAACTCTGCTTAACACAGCAACCTGAGGAACCATTGTCTCTCAGGACCTTCACAGGAATGCCTCCCACAAACCCTGGCTGAACAAGGAAGGTACTGTCACCTGTGGGAGGGCCTGTGGAGGAAGCAGCTAGCCACTCATGAGGCTGCTGAATTGATGTGGCAAACATTGTGCCTTGTGAAGAAGATGGAACATTGGCCATCTGTGGAGGGGGGTTCACTGTCACTGTGGGACTAGTGAACTGTGGGGAAGTACCCACACTGGTAGGGACGTGACCACCAGGCTGCTGCTGAGGAATGAAGGCTGCATTCGCTTCCTGCCTCTTTTGAGCTGGTGGTGAAAAAGTTTGTCCCGAAGGTCGATTGCGTGGCTGATACTGCTGCTGGTTAGGGTACTTGTTGTACCTCTTCCACTCAGGTTTCTGAGTGTTTTGCCCCTGGTCCTTCCACTGCGGTTTTGGACCTTGGCCATTACTCTGAGAATGGCCTTGTTGCTGGGGTTCAGTCTGAAACGGCTTCCCTGACTTGGCAGCATCTATTCTGCTCCAGGTGTTTTGCTGCTTACGAGTTTGATACCCGTATGCAGTAAAGAATGCGCAGTAAAGAATGCGTCAGCCTTCTCTGCCATTTGGCTGGCATCTTTCACCTGGCAGATCTTAAGCTGTGCTATGAGCTCAGCAGGCCACGACCTCTCTAGCTGTGTACGCAGCATAAGGTCAATTATCCCCTCATGCGTGGAAGGAGTTTCATCTTTCTCCATCCACTCATTTAAGTAAGCTGTGAGACGATCAAGGAACTGAACAGCTGTCTCCTTGTCTTGGAGACGAGCTCGCATGAACTGAACTTTGGCGTCGTCTACTGTGAGACCATACGCCTTAATGAGTGCAGCTTTCATCATCTCATATGTGAGACTGTCTCCACGAATTCTGTGGAGAATATCGAGGGCAGGGCCCTCAAATAAACTAAGAAATTGGATCCGCTTAGCTGCCTCATCCAGTTGATACATGTCTGCCATGTCCTCAAAACGAGCTATGTACGGCTCGATTCGCTCGCTTTCCTTGTATGAAGGAAGCTTGATGCGTGGGGTCGCCAGGACATGTGCAGGAAGAACGCTCGTGGAGCTTGGACCAACTGCACCAGATGTATCTGAAGCCAAGGAATCTCGCTTGAGCTTCATCATTTCATATTCGTGTTTTTCACGTGCCTCACGTTCGGCACGTTCGTGCTCTCGTTCTCGCTCGCGTTGTTCACGCTCGTATTCGCGCTGTTCTCGCTCGTGTTCGCGCTGTTCTCGCTCGTATTCGCGCTCTTTCTCACGCTGCTCTTGTTCATATGCACGCTCTCTTTCACGTTGTTCGCGCTGTTCTCGCTCGTATTCGCGCTGAATCTTACGCTCTTCACGGGCATCATTCTCGCGCTGCTGCTCCTGATTATGCCGTGAGAGTATATACTCTTTAATTTCGGTTGGGTCCGAAAGACCCATTTCTTTGGCTTCCTGTAAAAATACAGTAGTAGCCATTTCGCTAATTTATTAAGCAAACCGAAATTGAGTACTGACTGCTTAGCGACGAATACTAATAAACAAAAGTAAAGAGTACAGACACAAGCTAGTGGTGACCAGTCTTATCTAGCTAACTGGCAAAGAATAAATAAAAAATGTGAATGACTGGGAAGACTCAATAATAAACACAATGGTAGGGCGACTTCCCAGAAGCGAATAAAATTGTCTGGCGTTACCAAAAATAAACTAGAGTTAAGTATTCTATTGATTAATAAAGCAAAATTCACTTGCTAAATTAAGGGTAAACACCAGTAAGCTTGTGCCTATAAACTTTAATGATAAATACCTAAATATGAATGAGTGAGCACTATCTCGTGAATAGCTTTAGAGCTAGGAGTTAATATCCTGGAATGAGGTCGCCAATTGTCACGGGATTTTTATAATATCACTGTGTTTTTTTAAATAAATGCTTAAATATTATTTAAATTGATATTTATATTCAATAATATTGAAGAGCAGAGACAATGGTTGTCTTGCTACATCAAGCAACGATTACTTTACGCTGGCTTAGCACGATTCTCTGAGAACGAGAATTTAAAAACTTTCTCAACAGTACACAGCAGAGACTAATTACTCACAATTGCTGAATTACTGTACTGTTAGCCTCTGGAGAAAGTTACATCACCCCTGACAATAAATAACTAATACTAATAATAATAACATCAGGTTCTTGCTGATGCATTAACTCCTGGCACAACGGATTTTAAGTTAATACAAGACTGGTCTAAGTACCAGTTATGAATAGTAAACGTTTATGCAAGCTAGGAGCTGTATGGAAAATAAGCTTAATTATGGAGAAATGAAACAAGATTTTTACTCTACATTAAGCTCAAGAAATAGAACTGTTAAATTTATTGATTACAAAAATAAATTTAACATTACATTTCAAATCAATTAAATGAGACGCACTCACTCACTCACGCAATAGCTAAATACTTACGCCTAGGGAAAAACACCTTAACTAAGCTCTTAAAACTACAAAATACACAAAAGAAATACCAGTCGATGAATACTATGTATCACCCGAGGGGTGGGAGTACTGGGATTAACTGTACTAATGGAGCTTGGGGTGCTAGCTGACCTCTCCACTTCTGAGCACAGACCCTTTCTCCGTCACAGCAAACACAAGACTGAGTTCAAATCGTGGGAAAGAAAGGCGGAGCACTAAGCCGTATTTTCTAACGGTCGAGTGAGCGAAACGCGCCCAAAACAATCGCTCATCGGAAGCGCTAATGTCTCACACAGAGACGATCACATATGACAATGAAAAACTGATTTGACAAAGCTTCCGTCCGAATGAGCGGTTAACTGAACGAAAAACAGTGAGTTTTCCACTAATAGTTCGCGGCCTCTCACAAAAGGGAAATGTCGCGAATTGATTCGTGACAAACACTGGTCAGCATAAGGGATTGGCAAGCACCTGTATCACGATATATTTTAACTGATTTCCTGTCATTACTGTCCAGAGGACTGACAAAACCATCAGACAGGAAATTAGCACATGAACTCTTGCGAGTGTCACCCATGTTACTGCTCAAAAGAGGAGCTCCATCATGAGAATTTAAGTTACCCCTCAAAGCAGGTTCAGTTAACTCAGTTAAAGAATTCTGGGAACTCTCAAGAGTGGACACTAGACCAATTGACTGAATATTTAAAGACTCCTTTTTGTTCACATCACGCTGTCTCCTGAAACATTTCTCCGTAGTATGACCAAGCTTACTACAATAAGTACATTTACTTTTCTGAAATCTAGAGGTGAAGCTGGTATTTACTTCCTGAGAAACATCATCTTTATTCTCTTTCCTGTTACCTGTACTCTGAGTAGAGGCAACGTACTTACTCTCAGCTTTCCCTTTTTCTTTAGAATATCTCTTGTGAGTGAGAACATATTCATCAGCTAAAACTGCAGCATCAGACAAATTATCTATTCTTCTCTCATCAAGATATAGGCTTACATCTTTACTCATACACCTTTTGAAGTCCTCCAGCAATATCATCTGCTTAAATTTACCAAAATCAGAATCCACATTCTTAGAATTTAACCACTGCTCTAAGAGATCTTCTTTGATTTTTGCATACTCAACATGGAATTGCTTATCTTGCTTATAAGTTGTCCTAAATTTTACTCTATAGGCTTCAGGAACAAGCTCATAGGCCTTAAGAATCAAGCTCTTAACTACATCATAATTATCAGATTGATCCTGAGGCAAAGATGCATAAGTTACTGGAGATTTACCGGTGAAAACAGTTTGAAGGAGTACTGGCCAATACTTTTTGGGCCAATTAAAACCTGTAGCTACCCTCTCAAACAACTGAAAATACTTTGTTAAATCAGATTCATTAAAAGGAGGGACAAGTTTAACATTTTTAGCCTCATCAAAATCATCAGAGCTAGATGATCCAGTTCCACCTCGTTTCATGAGATACTCATGGTCTGCCTGAATCCTAGCTAGTTCAATTTGTGCCTGAGCCTGTATCTGTGCCTCCTGAATCCGAGCCTGAGATTCAGCCTCCTTAGCATTTGCTTGAAATTCAGCCTCCTGAATACGAGCCTGAGACTCCGCCTCCTTAGCCTGAGACTCCGCCTCCTTAGCCTGAGCCTCTTGCAGGGCTAGCTGTAACTTAGCTAATTCAATCTACGTTTGCTCATTTGGAGGAGTTACATTAAACAAGCTTTCTTTAATCATGTCAACAATTTGATCTTTAGAATGATGAGAGCGAACAGCAATTACCAATTGTTGAGCAACAAGCTTAAGTTCATTCTTTGTTCTGTTTTCTACATCACACTGTTTGCACATTTGACAAAAAATCTTTGCCTTCATCAAGTGTAGTAATAGTAGACATCATGAATAAGTAACAGTCACAAAATATCAAGCAATATCCTTATGATAATATCCTGAATATCCTGATATGAGGTCGCCAAATTTATGTTACGGAACAGAGGAAGATAATGTACACTTTAAGTGAGAATACTAAAAATCACTACTGTCCCGTAAAGTTCCAGGTTCAAAACAAAGAGTTAGATAAAATTACAAGTTAAAGTTTAATGCACAAACTAACAACAAAACATTCAGGACTCATAAGGATAATGTAATGGCAAAAAACAGGTTGAATATATGGTTAACTGCAATAGCCTCTATTAACACGAAATTAGCAAGAGTAAATTTACCTAAGTCAGCCCTGATAAAATGAAAATACACTGGGTAATGCTCAGTTAATGCAAGATAAATTATTACAGATACAAAATAATATTAAAAATGACTGACAAAAAGAATCCTACATAAATTACAAAAAAACCTCACTAGGCCTACAAATCAACACCTTATGCTATACAGTACAAGAAAAAAATGCAATAACAGTTATACTCAAATTACACAGCTGCTAGATGGCTGGAGACTTCCTGAGCACTCACAACAATAACTGTACAGGGGAGGACAGAGATGTGAACAAAATGAGGAGTAGATCTAAGTGGCAATAATGCAGAGACTGAGCTCATTATATAGGAGCCAGCAGAGCTTGATACAGCTTGTAAGAAGGACGCGCAAATGAAGCCATAGGGAACAAAGAGCTGACAATCCTACTCTGAACAACAGAACGGACGACTTACTCTACTATAACGGTAGAAGGGGGGGACTGAGGCAGAACACGCTCGTGATCAAACATGCAGCATACTGTGTGTTAAAATTACACAAAGGATGATGAAATCATAGGCTATGTAACAATATATATATATATATATATATATATATATATATATATATATATATATATATATATATATATGGTGGTACCATTCTTAACTGGCGGTTTGGGTGGGGCAAGAACCTCTGTACAGTGTGCCACGTTTTCCTTACCGCGATGCCTCTCTCTCTCTCGCTCTCTCTCTCTCTCTCTCTCTCTCTCTCTCTGTCTCTCTCTCTCTCTCTCCTTGGGAGAGATGTGCGTCACCCTTGGGAATTTTGTTTTTTCATGAGTGACTTATAAACTTGTGCTTTCATTTCCTTATTTTGTTTTTATTATATCTAATTATATTTAAAAATATTATTGTTTTACATATGGCGCCAGATGACCTCACTGTTGTGACGCCATGACTTTTCATTCAGTCACTCTCTCCCTTCTTCGTTCCTTCCCTTCCTCCATCTCTCACTCAGCTGCACTCAACCCTGCCCCTGGTCTGCCTCCCCCCCCCCATCTCTCTCTCTCTCTCTCTCTCTCTCTCTCGTCTGTGGTATTTTAGGATACATTTTGGTTATTTTCTTTTACGTTATAATGTACATACTGTAAGTTTGACTTTATTTCCACACCACCCAGTAGGTAAAACTCTTGGCGCGTTTTTTTTTAAGAGGTGTCCCCAAACAGGCCTCTATCATAGGACTGAGGAAGCTCTGGCCATGTCGGACTGGGTGTGTGTGAGTGTTGCCGCAAACGAGGGTTTAATGTATGTTTTATTTTTTACTAAGAAATTGGCATATTTTTGCTTATATTCTTGCACATTATCTTATAATCATAATTGTGACATTATTATTAACCCCAGAAATACAGTAACAGGCAATGAAAGTGACTACTTTTTTTAAAGCAACACTGTAAAATATTTATGCCACGTTTCTGTATTGCCGTATAAATATTTTACGCATAATAAGTTTACTGTTCTTTCATATATTGTAATACACACGTTACCATTATATTCTTATGTGTTTATCTTATTGTGATGCCTATTACATATATCAGAGCCGTTCACTTAAGAATGGTACCACCATATCCTTCTATCTATCTATCTATCTATCTATCTATATATATAACGATATATATATATATATATATATATATATATATATATATATATATATAACACGAAGAGAGAGAGAGAGAGAGAGAGAGAGAGAGAGAGAGAGAGAGAGAGAGAGAGAGATGGAGGACTGAGACATAATTCTGAGGAAAGTATTGTTTGAGGGACAATATGAGAAAATTATTGTTACACATTTTCTTAATCTCTCACTCCGGTATCTCGTTTAGATGGATTTTTGCCTCTCTCTCTGCCATTCTCTCCATTTTTCTCTACTTCCACTCTCTCCATTTTCCCCAACTTCCACCCTCTCTCTCTCTCTCTCTCTCTCTCTCTCTCTCTCTTCGACATTTCTACACCTACCCACTGTGCTTCCTCCTCTCTTCACACACTTTCTCACCCTTCTCTCGTCACCTCTCGCCTCCTCCTCTTTTTTGTCTGGTCCCAAATTGACAATTACTCAACGGGCGAAAGGGAGGAGATCCGAGGCGAGGAGAGACGAGGAGGAGAAGCGGGAGTAGGAGAATGATTTTGTGGAAGTAGGGTAGAGACTGAGGAGGGGATGGTCTATATAAATCTGGTGGACAAATATGAATGGAAATCGTTCGAGGAAAGTAATGAAACTAATAAGATGAAAAGAAGGATGTAGAAGATTTTAGAGACAGGGGATGGATAGGAGGAAAGACGGGAGTTAAAGAAAATGGGGAGAAAAAAGAAACGAGTTAGAGACGTAAAACGAACTGATTAGATAATTGTGACCTAAGAAAAAAGTGGTATACTTTTGAGGCAGAAGGCTTTAGTGATGAAGAGTTAATATGTAGAACATTTTCGCTGGAAATTTTGATGGCAGCTCCCCTAACTTTGTGTTTTCCTTATTTTTGCTTTCTGAATCCTACACACCTCTTTTATGTTTGTGAGAATAGAGTTATGTCGATGATGGTGGTGATAGCGGTGGTGGTGGTGTTGGTGGTGGTGATAGTGGTGCAGAGGGACACCTTCATACAGCGGCATCTGTATAACCACACAGCTCAAATGAATGGTTATACAAGCGTTTCTAAGCTACTTCCCTAGTCTTTGAAAAGAGGATGGAGGATTGCAGGAGAAAGACAACTTTATCCAGGTGCCTAGCCTACTGGGTTCACGCTGCAGATATTCCTGGAGCCATAACAACATGATGATGATAAGGAGGGGGAGGAGGATAAAATGCCAACATAAGTGGGCATAGTTGTGCGCCTGCCACCACATGACAAAATATGAGGAAGGAAATGGGTTTTCTTTGCCTGAATGTGTGAAGGCTTAGATTTTACACCTATAAAATGCACAAATCATTAAGACAGGGAATCTATATTCGCTAAGTCAGTCTTCCCCTACAACACGACAGCACTAATAGTTTAACAGCCAGGTTTACAACTGTACTTGTGGGGTGAATTAGGTCTACGGGTGATAGTCCAAGGCCGGCAGCCTGACCAACGCGGGAATTGAACCTGGTTTCCTCTAGTTGCAAGCTTAATATTCTAACCAGTGCACCACCGGTTCAATCGCTCCCGGTTCCCCTCAGCAGCTACCGAACATTCTTCCCCGTCTTTGAATGCTAATAGTGGTAGTAATAGTATTAGCAGCAGCAGCAGCAGCAGCAGCAGCAGTAGCAGTAGTAGTAGTAGTGGTGGTGGTGTTGGTGGTGGTGGTGGTGGTGGTGGTGGTAGTAGTCTCGTCTGTGGTGTTTTAGGATACATTTTGGTTATTTTCTTTTACGTTATAATGTACATACTGTAAGTTTGACTTTATTTCCACACCACCCAGTAGGTAAAACTCTTGGCGCGTTTTTTTTTAAGAGGTGTCCCCAAACAGGCCTCTATCATAGGACTGAGGAAGCTCTGGCCATGTCGGACTGGGTGTGTGTGAGTATTGCCGCTCACGAGGGTTTAATGTATAAGTTTTATTTTTTACTAAGAAATTGGCATATTTTTGCTTATATTCCTGCACATTATCTTACAATCATAATTGTGACCTTATTATTAACCCCAGAAATACAGTAACAGGCAATAAAAGTGACTACTTTTTTTAAAGCAACACTGTAAAATACTTATCCCACGTTTCTGTATTGCCGTATAAATATTTTACGCATAATAAGTTTACTGTTCTTTCATATATTGTAATACACACGTTACCATTATATTCTTATGTTATATCTTATTGTGATGCCTATTACATATATCAGAGCCGTTCACTTAAGATCTATCTATCTATCTATCTATCTATATCTATATATATATATATATATATATATATATATATATATATATATATATATATATATATATATATATATATATTGTTACGGAACAGAGAAAGATAATGTACACTCTAAGTGAGACTACTAAAAATCGCTACTGTCCCGTAAAGTTCCAGGTTCAAAACAAAAGAGTTAGGTAAAATTACAAGTTAAAGTTTAATGCTCAAACTAACAACAAAACATTCAGGACTCATAAGGATAATGTAATGGCAAAAACAGGTTAAATATATGGTTAACTGCAATAGCCTCTATTAACAAGAAATTAGCAAGAGTAAATTTACCTAAGTCAGCCCTTATAAAATGAAAATACACTTGGTAATGCTCAGTTAATGCAAGATAAATTATTACAGATACAAAACATTATTAATGATGGCTGAGTCAGGCTGACAATAAGTATCGCACACAAACCACAAAAACTTCACCAGGCCTACAAATTAAACTTATGCTATACAGTATAAGAACAAAATGCAACAACACTTATACTCAAATTACACAGCTGCTAGATGGTTGGAGACTTCCGGAGTACTCACAATAATAATAACGGTACAGGGGAGGACAGAGATGTGAACAAAATGAGGAGTAGATCTAAGTGGCCATGATGCAGAGACTGAGCTCATTATATAGGGGCCAGCAGAGCTTGATACAACTTGTAAGAAGGACGCGCAAATGAAGCCATGGGGACAAAGAGCTGAAAATCCCGCACTGAATAACAGAAAGGACGACTTACTCTACTATAACGGTAGAAGGGGGGGACTGAGGCAGAACACGCTCGTGATCAAACAGGCAGCACACTGTGCGTTAGAATTACACAAAGGATGATGAAATCATAGGCCATGTAACACCTCCCCACAAGGAAAAAAAAATTTACAAAGGAAATTTCTTATTACTCTAAAACAATCTGTATATGGCATTACAGAACATGCAAATGTCTTTCCTAATGTTACAAAACATGAGATCTCCCTAGCACGTTCAGTCATAGGTACTTGCCAGTATCCCTTTAACAAATGAAACTTACTTATGTACCTAGCCTTTCCAATCTTGTCTATGCAATCTTCCACACGAGGGAGAGGGTAAGTGTCTGTTTTGGTTATCTGATTAACACGTCTGTAGTCAATGCAAAGCCGCTGTGACCCACCTGGCTTAGGGACTAGAGTGACAGGAGAACTCCACTCGCTCTGACAGGGCTCAATCATCTTGTGGTCCAACAGGTAGCCAAGCTCCTTCTGGATGAGAGGAACTTTCACTGGATTCACACGGTAAGGAGGCAATTTAATTGGCTTTGCGTCTCCAACATCGACATCATGCATCAACACAGTGGTTCTTCCTGGAGTGGCACGGAATACTTGCGGGTACTCCTGCAGTAATGCCGAAAACTCCTGCCTTTCCTCGGGAGGTAGATTAGAAAGCTTAGTCTGGAGATCATTCATGATATCAGGATTCTTCCCCAAACTATCACTCAGGCTCATGCTGCATGGGAGAGCTTCACTTGCAGACTCAGGTGGAACAGCTACAGTGCAGACTGGATTATTTTCGTCCCGTCTGTGATATAACTTTAGCATGTTGATGTGACAAAGTTGCTTGTTCTTTCTACGATCTGGTGTGGCGATGACATAGTTGACATCACTGAGTTTCTTCTCCACGAAATAAGGACCACTAAACTTGGCTTGAAGAGGTTGCCCATGAACTGGTAGCAGAATCAAAACCTGATCTCCAGGCTGAAAGTGGCGTAACCTGGACTTCTTATCATACCAAGTCTTCATCTTCTCCTGAGCAGCTCCTAAATTCTCTCTCGCAAGCTGTAAAGCAGTGGACAGCCGTTCTTTGAATTTCATCACATACTCCAGCAGGTTGACGTCATCTTCCTCCGACAGCCAGCATTCCTTGAGTAACTTAAGGGGTCCTCTTACTTCATGGCCAAACAGTAGTTCAAAAGGTGAGAAGCCCAGTGATTCATTTGGAGATTCTCTTGCAGCAAATACAACGAATGGAAGACCTTTATCCCAGTCTTTCTGATGTTCCAAACAGTATTTCTTGAGCATGGATTTGAGTGTTTGATGATATCTCTCCAACGCTCCTTGGGTCAGGGGATGGTAAGCTGAAGACGTGATCTGGGTGATGCCCAACTCTTTCAGAGACTGCTTGAAAACATTTGACATGAAATTACTTCCTCGGTCTGACTGTACCTCCTTGGGCTGACAAAACTTTGTGAAGAACCCTATCATTTCCTTAACCACGTTCTTTGCTGAGATATTTCTAAGTGGAATGGCTTCAGGATAACGAGTAGCCATATCAATCAGGGTCAACACATAAGAAAATCCTGAAGAAGTCTTAGGAAGAGGGCCCACAATATCCACCAACACACGGGTGAAAGGCGCCTCAAAAGGAGGAATGGGAACTAGAGGTGCAACCTTTTCGGTCTGATTACACTTCCCCACAACTTGACAGGTGTGACAAGACTTACAATACCAGGAAACATCCCTGAAGATACCTGGCCAGTAGAAGTGTTTCAAAATGCGTGCCACAGTCTTCCTCACTCCAAGGTGTCCTGCCAAACTGGAATCATGAGCCACTCTAATGATATCCTGCCTACAAACACGAGGGATGACAACTTGATGTACAACCTCCCATTCACAGTCGGCTGATGCTGTTGGGGGTCTCCACTTCCTCATAAGTACTCCTGACTTTATATAATAACAAGTAGAAGCACCAGTTGACTCTTCCTCACTACAAGCAGAGTTAGCAAGACCTTTCAACTCAGGGTCAGCAACCTGCAACTCAACCAACTCTTGACGAGACAAATTATCAACACTACACGGTACTGCCTCATCTGGTGAGTGGTCCAAATTAGCAAGAAAAGTGTCAGCTAGGATAACATCATCATCATCATTATCCTCTAAATCACCAGTAACTTTAGACTTAGCCCTAGTGACAGCACATGCAGGGAACACATCAGGGACATCACAATCCTGGGACGCAGCCACTGGCTCACTAGACAACTGAGGAGCTGGACACACTTGACTTCCAGCAATATCATTTCCAAGTAAGAAAGTTACACCTGATATTGGGAGTGTCTCAACCAACCCAACCATAACGGAACCATTAACAAAACCAGACTCTAAATTCACTCTGCACAGAGGGACAGAGAAGTAATTATTCCCTACACCTTGTAAGATTACAGTTTCATCAGAGGACTTAACATTAGAGCCTAGAACACTGGTCAGCATAAGGGATTGGCAAGCACCTGTATCACGATATATTTTAACTGATTTCCTGTCATTACTGTCCAGAGGACTGACAAAACCATCAGACAGGAAATTAGCACATGAACTCTTGAGAGTGTCACCCACGTTACTGCTCAAAAGAGGAGCTCCATCATGAGAATTTAAGTTACCCCTCAAAGCAGGTTCAGTTAACTCAGTTAAAGAATTCTGGGAACTCTCAAGAGTGGACACTAGACCAATTGACTGAATATTTAAAGACTCCTTTTTGTTCACATCACGCTGTCTCCTGCAACATCTCTCCGTAGTATGACCAAGCTTACTACAATAAGTACATTTACTTTTCTGAAATCTAGAGGTGAAGCTGGTATTTACTTCCTGAGAAACATCATCTTTATTCTCTTTCCTGTTACCTGTACTCTGAGTAGAGGCAACGTACTTACTCTCAGCTTTCCCTTTTTCTTTAGAATATCTCTTGTGAGTGAGAACATATTCATCAGCTAAAACTGCAGCATCAGACAAATTATCTATCCTTTTCTCATGAAGATATAGGGTTACATCTTTATAAATACACCTCTTGAAATCCTCCAGCAAAATCATCTGCTTAAATTTACCAAAATCAGAATCCACATTCTTAGAATTTAACCATTGCTCTAACAGATCTTCTTTGATTTTTGCATACTCAACATGGGATTGCTTATCTTGCTTGTAAGTTGTCCTAAATTTTACTCTATAGGCTTCAGGAACAAGCTCATAGGCCTTAAGAATCAAGCTCTTAACTACATCATAATTATCAGATTGATCCTGAGGCAAAGATGCATAAGTTACTTGAGCTTTACCGGTGAGAACAGTTTGAAGGAGTACTGGCCAATACTGTTTGGGCCAATTAAAACCTGTAGCTACCCTCTCAAACAACTGAAAATACTTTGTTAAATCAGATTCATTAAAAGGAGGGACAAGTTTAACATTTTTAGCCATATCAAAATCATCAGAGCTAGATGATCCAGTTCCACCTTGTTTCATGCGATACTCATGGTCTGCCTGAACCCTGGCAAGTTCACTTTGTGCCTGAGCCTGTACCTGTGCCTCTTGAATACGAGCATTTGCCTCATTAACACGAGCCTCCTGCAGGGCTAGCTGTAACTTAGCTAATTCAATCTGCGTTTGCTCATTTGGAGGAGTTACATTAAACAAGCTTTCATTAATCATATCAACAATTTGATCTTTAGAATGATGAGAGCGAACAGCAATTCCCAAATGTTGAGCAACAAGCTTAAGTTCATTCTTTGTTCTGTTTTCTACATCACACACTGTTTGCACATTTGACAAAAAATCTTTGGCTTCATCAAGTGTAGTAATAGTAGACATCATGAATAAATCACAGTCACAAAATATCAAGCAATATCCTTATGATAATATCCTGAATACCCTGATATGAGGTCGCCAAATTTATGTTACGGAACAGAGAAAGATAATGTACACTTTAAGTGAGACTACTAAAAATCGCTACTGTCCCGTAAAGTTCCAGGTTCAAAATAAAAGAGTTAGGTAAAATTACAAGTTAAAGTTTAATGCTCAAACTAACAACAAAACATTCAGGACTCATAAGGATAATGTAATGGCAAAAACAGGTTAAATATATAGTTAACTGCAATAGCCTCTATTAATATGAAATTAGCAAGAGTAAATTTACCTAAGTCAGCCCTTATAAAATGAAAATACACTTGATAATGCTCAGTTAAATCAAGATAAATTATTACACATACAAAATTTTATTAAAACTGATAGACATAAAGATCCCTACAGGATTTACAAAAACTTCACTAGGCCTACAAATTAAACTTATGCTATACAGTACAAGAACAAAATGCAACAACACTTATACTCAAATTACACAGCTGCTAGATGGTTGGAGACTTCCGGAGTACTCACAATAATAATAACGGTACAGGGGAGGACAGAGATGTGAACAAAATGAGGAGTAGATTTAAGTGGCCATGATGCAGAGACTGAGCTCATTATATAGGGGCCAGCAGAGCTTGATACAACTTGTAAGAAGGACGCGCAAATGAAGCCATGGGGACAAAGAGCTGAAAATCCCGCATTGAATAACAGAAAGGACGACTTACTCTACTATAACGGTAGAAGGGGGGGACTGAGGCAGAACACGCTCGTGATCAAACAGGCAGCACACTGTACGTTAGAATTACACAAAGGATGATGAAATCATAGGCCATGTAACAATAAATAAATAAATATATATATATATATATATATATATATATATACATATAAAACACGAAGAGAGAGAGAGAGAGTGAGAGAGAGAGAGAGAGAGAGAGAGATGGAGGACTGAGACATAATTCTGAGGAAAGTATTGTTAGAGGGACAATATGAGAAAATTATTGTTACACATTTTCTTAATCTTTCAATCCGGTATCTCGTTTAGATGGATTTTTGCCCCTCTCTTTCTCTCTCTCTGCCATTCTCTCCATTTTTCTCTACTTCCACTCTCTCCATTTTCCCCAACTTCCACCCTGTCTCTCTCTCTCTCTCTCTCTCTCTCTCTCTCTCTCTCTCTCTCTCTCTCTCTCTCTCTCTCTCTCTCTTCGACATTTCTACACCTACCCACTGTGCTTCCTCCTCTCCTCACACACTTTCTCACCCTTCTCTCGTCACCTCTCGCCTCCTCTTCTTTTTTGTCTGGTCCCAAATTGACAATTACTCAACGGGCTAAAGGGAGGAGATCCGAGGCGAGGAGAGACGAGGAGGAGAAGCGGGAGTAGGAGAATGATTTTGTGGAAGTAGGGTAGAGACTGAGGAGGGGATGGTCTATATAAATCTGGTGGACAAATATGAGTGGAAATCGTTCGAGGAAAGTAATGAAACTAATAAGATGAAAAGAAGGATCTAGAAGATTTTAGAGACAGGGGATGGATAGGAGGAAAGATGGGAGTTAGAGAAAATGGGGAGAAAAAAGAAACGAGTTAGAGACGTAAAACGAACTGATTAGATAATTGTGACCTAAGAAAAAGTGGTATACTTTTGAGGCAGAAGGCTTTAGTGATGAAGAGTTAATATGTAGAACATTTTCGCTGGAAATTTTGATGGCAGCTCCCCTAACTTTGTGTTTTCCTTATTTTTGCTTTCTGAATCCTACACACCTCTTTTATGTTTGTGAGAATAGAGTTATGTCGATGATGGTGGTGATAGCGGTGGTGGTGGTGTTGGTGGTGGTGATACTGGTGCAGAGGGACACCTTCATACAGCGGCATCTGTATAACCACACAGCTCAAATGAATGGTTATACAAGCGTTTCTAAGCTACTTCCCTAGTTTTTGAAAAGATGATGGAGGAGTGCAGGAGAAAGACAACTTTATCCAGGTGCCTAGCCTACTGGGTTCACGCTGCAGATATTCCTGGAGCCATAACAACATGATGATGATAAGGAGGGGGAGGAGGATAAAATGCCAACATAAGTGGGCATAGTTGTGCGCCTGCCACCACATGACAAAATATGAGGAAGGAAATGGGTTTTCTTTGCCTGAATGTGTGAAGGCTTAGATTTTACACCTATAAAATGCACAAGTCATTAAGACAGGGAATCTATATTTGCTAAGTCAGTCTTCCCCTACAACACGACAGCACTAATAGTTTAACAGCCAGGTTTACAACTGTACTTGTGGGGTGAATTAGGTCTACGGGTGATAGTCCAAGGCCGGCAGTCTGACCAACGCGGGAATTGAACCTGGTTTCCTCTAGTTGCAAGCTTAATGCTCTAACCAGTGCACCACCGGTTCAATCGCTCCCGGTTCCCCTCAGCAGCTACCGAACATTCTTCCCCATCTTTGAATGCTAATAGTAGTAGTAGTAGTATTAGCAGCAGCAGCAGCAGCAGCAGCAGCAGTAGAAGTAGTAGTAGTGGTGGTGTTGGTGGTGGTGGTGGTGGTGGTGGTGGTGGTAGTAGTAGTAGTGGTGGTGTTGGTGGAGGTGGTGGTGGTGGTGGTGGTAGTAGTATTGGTGATCGTGGTGGTGGTGGTGGTGGTAGTAGTATTGGTGATGGTGGTGGTGGTGGTGGTGGTAGTAGTATTGGTGGTAAACTCTGGTATGTCTGGTCAAGCAGACCCATTACCCGCAGGCATACAACCACCCTTGCAGGACCATCTCAAGCAGTGAATCGATGTTCCCTTGCTGTGTAAAGGGATTCGCCACAGCAAGGCACGGGGAAAAGATTAGATTTGGTTCCCAGATGAATGCCGCATTTCCGTCTACACCCAGTTAAAAGGGAACCATAGTAGGCTCTACTTCATCCGATTATTTGGTTATATGGTTACCACCTAACGTTGTAAATGCCTTCCTGTATTAAAGGAAACCATTAGGCTTGTCACTCAGTGTAGAGTTAATCAAAGGCAGCACAACAATGGATGTTTTATGTTATTTCATGGTGACTGAGAACTGATGATATATAGACTGACACACAATTACATCCAGTGCAACACTTCCACTGTTATATGCACTGTTCTCGCTACTGAAACCTCAACCCGATACGTATCGTGGCCAACACTGGAAAAGTTTATTCTGTCTCTCTGTCGCTCTCAGCTGACAGGTTCGGTGTTGCAGTGCATCGACTGGTTAGCTATATTAAGCTGGGTTAAGATAGGGTTGCCTTAGGCTAGTTTTTGGCTCTGACTCTCCAACGGACTCTCCGTCCACCTCTACTCTTCATATTGCGGTAAAAACAAATCTCTCTCTCTCTCTCTCTCTCTCTCTCTCTCTCTCTCTCTCTCTCTCTCTCTCTCTCTCTCTCTCTCTCTCTCTTCATCATCCCACAATTCACCTCACCCTTTCTCCTTTCACCATCGTCTCTCGCTTCGCCCAGCCAATTACCACCCTCCTTCACCAATCTCCTGCCTCACTCCTTCGTCACCCCACTTTCATCCCTTCAATTCTCCACTTCGTTCCTGTAATTTGTTTCCCAGAGGATTTGTCTTCATTTGGATAACAGTGTACTCATCTACCTCACTCATGTCCTCTAACATCAGCCTCTTATCTCACGGTCTTAGTTTTACGTGTTTAAGGGGCTTACTAGCACCTCTTCCAGTTATTTATCTTGCTTATTGCACATTATTCTCAAGTATATTTCATACATGTACATTATATCACTGCCATACAACATACAACAGTATTTTAACGTGCCATATGCTGATATATACTGGCAAGGAATAAGTTCTGGTGGGTGTACTTTGCTGACAAGAACACGGCCGGTAATCTCATTGACATAATAAATTTTCAAGGACTTTTCACATGCAGTACAATTTCTTCGTCCATCTGTCTGTCTGTTACCAGATACCTTAATCCTGTAAAGGGTAGCCTTTTGTCCTTTGAGTTAGTTGTTTTATGGGAAAGGACACTATACCCTCCTCCAGTCCACTTGTCGACACGTGTGGAACCATAATCAATCCTTCTTTGTCATATAGCCACCTGCAGCCAGACTCCTCAATCCCTCAAGGGGCGGCTGTTCGTCCCTAGAGTTATTTGCTTCTCGGGGAGGAGCACCAACCCTCCGCCAACCCATCTGCTGTCACGCAGGGATCCACAACCAATCCTTTTTTGTTATGCGTGGTTTCAAAGGAACATAGACCTTAGTAAAGAAGGTATTAAAATTGTTGCTAACTGCACACACGAGGCAATACAAGAGACCACCATCACCACCACCATAACCACTCCCGGGTTGGAATGGGCGAGTGGGTAGTGCGTGTCAGTGGTGTGTGTGGGAACAATGAACTGCTCGGTGTTGAGCATCCCGCACCGCGGTGAGGTTTTGGGATACCTCAGGGAAATCCTTGCGGACGCAGTGTGCATGCGGTTCCATTCTTTGCTGGTGCGGTGGGGATGCGGTTGTATTTTATCCTCTGTGGTACATGTGCAGAATTGGTTGAGTTAGTGTGAATAAAAAAGAGTGTTTCTCTCTCTCTCTCTCTCTCTCTCTCTCTCTCTCTCTCACACACACACACACACACACACACACACACACACACACACACACACACACACACACACACACACACACACACACACACATACACACACAGAATGAGACGAGTAGGCAAAGTTATAAACAATAAGACGTACATTCCCAACGTCGTCGTTCTTCAAGATGTAACACAATGTACATAATAACAAGTCTTGTAGGGCTTCCCAGTCAGCGTGTGGCAGGTGTTCACCTCAGGGCCATGATGCTTAACAGTGTACAGCCGAGAATGTAAGTTGTTTTCACTGCAAGGATACTGACTCCATTTCCTCTGGGAATTGCCCCAAGTGCAAGGAGGAGAAAGAGGTCTGCACAGTGAAGGCAACTGAAGGCATTTTCTATTACAGAGGTAGGAAAAAGGCGAGGACGTTGCATGCAACTCTTACTCCGAATGGCAACACACTGCAGCGGTGATGTCCCTTCATGTTGCTAGTAAATAATTTGTTTCAGCCTCTCAAATATTATTTGTAATAGTTACCAATGTGCAGTTCACATAGCTTTTGATATATAGACGCAGTATGTGTCCATTTTCACAACACGAGCACTGAATAATGAATGAAGATTACACTCTATTCAACTCGCTTGCATTTTGCATACCAGATTTTGCAATTTTGAAAAAAAAAAAGATATTTCAAAGGCAGTTTAAAAGAACAATTGACCACAAATTTACGTTTCTCAATACAGTGAATCCGGTACTAATAATGTCACCGTGTTCGTGCATCATACACCATAAAATTAATGTCTGCTGACAAAACTGCAGATAATCAATAAAACCTACCAATAATGCAAGAAAATTGCGTACTTTCTTCAAGACACAGAAAATCACCCAATAATCAAAGGAAATGTAAATGGTGTGTGTCACTGCACGAGTTCGATGTTATCAGCGTTGTCACGACCATCACCAAGCATGTAACAAGCCTGGAAAGAGAGAGAGAGAGAGAAAGAGAGAGAGGAGCAAGGTAGGGGGGTAATGGATGGTGTTAGATGTGCCACACTTGTCACAGCCACTAAGAATCTCCCACAAGTGGCCTGTGTTGGTGACGCGGACGTGCCTGGTGGCCATATGTTGGCAGTGTGTGACAGCATCACCTGGTGGGTCATTATCTTACCCTCCCTGGCCAGGACTAAGTGGCCATTAATTATACTGATGAGCATAATGACGGGGTTTATGATGAGGTGTGTGGCCGGGTTGGGGGAGGGGAGGTTCTGGGTGCAACAGTGGAGTAGGCAAGTAGTATCTGTGTGTGTGTGTGTGTGTGTGTGTGTGTGTGTTAAAATAACACACAGAAGTGAGTTTTGTAAGGGTTCAAACAGTATTGTAACGATTATTTATTTTTTACTTCAAGGAGAACTTGTGAGTGGGTTCCATTAAACCTACAACATATTTTATAAAGTCATAATTTACTCATGTCAGTGTTATTCAGCAGTCCAAACAAACTTAGTTATCACACATGCTGTGTTGTTGACGTAGGTATTAGCAAGAGACGCTTACCATAAACCCCTCAGTTAACATGACATATCTGCATTTTAATCGAGTTTATTCACTGAAAGACAGACCACTCATCAGCGAGGTATGGTTTTTGGTCGAGTTTGTTTCTCTCTGTATTTGTTTGTCAGCAGCATTAGGGAAAGATGGTTGAATGACATTTCATGAAACTTGCAGGGTATGTGGGCACTGGTCCCCAAAGAAAGTGGTTAATTTTCGGAGGTAATCGAGTGACCCTGAGATGTCTAAATCAAGGTCACGGATTTTAACCCTCTCAGTGTCAGTCACGCAATTCGCGTTTCATGTGGATTGTTCTAAAGATGTTCAGTCACTCTATCGCGTTCCTAAGCACAAAAAAATTCGCCAAAAATTAAGTTTCTGGCGGCTTTGCGTCAAATTTCTGTCCAATGGTAAGGCATTGGCAACACTGAGCTGTTTCACAGGGCCCAGCACTTAGTGCTAAACCTCAGTCTCTTCCAATCATCCAGGTGGTGAGGTTGCATCGAGTGTACTGTCCCTTTAAACTCCTACTAATTCTCCCCCTCCTGCCCGAGCCGAAGCCCCTGTGGACTCAGAGTGATAATGCAATATTTGTGAGCATATTTGTATGTGATATTGTCGATGGAACATACATTTATATCACGAAAAGGAATTTTGTCTGTTATCAATCATTAGGCTTAGAGGCGATATGAGTGTTCACTGTTGCGGGGTTTCGCCTCTCGCCCTCCCCAAGGCCCTATGGCGTGATTATAAATACGTGTATAATGAAGCCAATGTCTAAACTGTATTTTGTGTGAAAGATATTGTGGCTGGCTTGGTGAAATTATGGAACCATAATGTGGAGTGGGGCAGGCATCATGTACAGTTTTTATAGTCGGGAAGGAAGAATTAGAGGTGTTTAGGGATGAAATTATTGTGATTCTGATAGTGAAAATGTGTATGGAATTGTGTGAAATATACGTCAAACATGCTGCGGGTGTTCGTGAAGGAGTGTGGTGTGTGCTAATACAATAGAGTCGCAGCGAGTGTTCACAGAGAAATATTTCATGCATTGACTGACTTAGCTAAAACAAAGCACAAGTGTCAGAGACAAGAAATATGCCACAGCCACAAATACATACATATGTCATGCAGCGAATGTTCCTGGAGAAATCTATTGCGTGCATCGCATGTGTTTTAGGCAAATGTATCGCAAGGAGAGAAGAAAATACGCCACAGCCACAGACACACACAGACGCACACACACTCACCCACACCCACATCCACCCACACACACACACTCACCTACACACGCACACGCTCACCCACACACGCACACGCTCACACACTACATAACTCCTCATCTTCAAGCTACTGCCAGAATCTCAACACCTCTGGAGGAAGTGAGTTATCCATATTTTGTTGATCTGTATATTAACCTATTTCTATAGTTCAATATTTTTTACACAAATAAGTAATGCTTTTTACATACACACATATGAGATAGAAGAAAGTTCAGCTTCAGTATCAGAACCTAGCAAAAAGACTAGTGGTCATGTCGAGTTTCTGACAGCACTATCAAAAACCTTATGATATTTTACGTGTATACTCTGAGTAAAAAAAGAAAATAATAAAACGTAATGAGCGAAAATATGTAGCTGTGGGTTTGGCAGGGAAAGAATGTTTTTATCTCACGTGTGGGTGAGGAAGAGTATTCAACGTTTGTCATCTAATTACTTCAAAACTATTGGACGTATCGATTTCCCGTAAGAACCATAATTTAGAGCAGTAAATTCTACTTATGTTCATTTGCAGAATAAGCCTCTGGAACCATTTTCTAATGGAAAAGTTGGGGGAACAGACTGTTTCGGTAAAGTTGAAAGTGCTCGGAGGAGTAATCTCACTTTGTCGGCCAATTGCTTGAAAACTATTGGACGTATCGATTTCCTATAAGAACCATGATAAAGAGCAGTAAATTCTAAGTGTGTACAAGACATAACAATGTAATATCTTTGATAAGAATTCGTTGTTACGTAGGCGGGAATATTGCGTATGCTGTGCGCACATCAAGAAAGTGATTTACGTATGGGAGTTCCCAGTCGTTTTTGGCGATTTACTCGAGAACTATGAGGCGTATCGAAACCAATATGAGGTCATTAGAAAGCTGGAGAAATTCTGCATAATATCATGCAATAAAAACATATGTGCGAGAAAAAATCAGTTTTAGAGCTCCTTGAATTTTTCAAAAATGGCTTTCAGTTTTTGGCTATTTTCTCGAAAACTACAAATCATATCAACACCGGATTTATCTCTTTAGAAAGCTGATGAAATTCTCTATCAAAACTTTTAATAACATTTTCCTGTATGATGGAAAACATTCGAATGGTGATGTTGGGAAGTGAAGGTGTTGTAGCAAAATGTTTATTCACGTCCGCCTAATGTTGTTTTATTCGTGTTTTCCTATTTTTTTTTTTTTTTTGTGGTGCTTATCAGCTAGAACAAACATCGACGAATAAGATGACATAGGTTTCATGGTAGTATATTGATGTTTGGGTGGCGAAAATAAGGAGAGAACACGTATTATTTGTCACGTGCGGGCAGCCAGGCCGGGTGGCTTCGCAGAAAAACTTGTGCGCCGAAAAATTTACTAAAACTTTCTGTGCGCGAGAGGGTTAAGAAGGCTGTAACTTGAAAACGGTTGAAGATAAAGAATTTTACTATTAGGATTATACAGGAACTGATCGTAATATGAGCTTTCATTTGGCACCAAGACCTTTGGCCTCTCGTAACCAATACCATTCTTCTTAGTAAGGGAACTAGTAGACATGGAAAGATTCTGTGCCTCCCTTTTTTGTCCTTCCTGTTAAATCCAATTATAGGTGTAACAGGGAAATAATCGAAGTTTTGTTTTGCAAAATTGCAAAATCTGGTATGCAAAATGCAAGCGAGTTGAACAGAGTGTAATCTTCATTCATTATTCAGTGCTCGTGTTGTGAAAATGGATACATACTGCGTCTATATATCAAAAGCTATGTGGACCGCACATTGGTAACTATTGCAAATAATGTTTGAGAGGCTGAAGCAAATTATTTACTAGCAGCATGAAGGGACATCACCGCTGCAGTGTGTTGCCATTCGGAGTGGGAGTTGCATGCAACGTCCTCGCCTTTTTCCTACCTCTGTAATAGAAAATGCCTTCAATTGCCTTCACTGTGCAGACCTCTTTCTCCTCCTTGCACTTGGGGCAATTCCCAGAGGAAATGGAGTCAGTATCCTTGCAGTGAAAACAACTTACATTCTCGGCTGTACACTGTTCAGCATCATGGCCCTGAGGTGAACACCTGCCACACACTGACTGGGAAGCCCTACAAGACATGTTATTTTGTACACTGTGTTACATCTTGAAGAACGACGACGTTGGGAATGAACGTCTTATTGTTTACAACTTTACCTACTCATCTCATTCTGTGTGTGTGTGTGTGTGTGTGTGTGTGTGTGTGTGTGTGTGTGTGTGTGTGTGTGTGTGTGTGTGTGTGTGTGTGTGTGTGTGTGTGTGAGAGAGAGAGAGAGAGAGAGAGAGAGAGAGAGAGAGAGAGAGAGACACTTTTTCATTCACACTAACTCAACCAATTCTGCACATGTACCACAGAGGATAAAATACAACCGCATCCCCACCGCACCAGCAGAGAATGGAACCGCATGCACACGGCATCCGCAAGGATTTCCCTGAGGTATCCCAAAACCTCACCGCGGTGCGGGATGCTCAACACCGAGCAGTTCATTGTTCCCACACACACCACTGACACGCACTACCCACTCGCCCATTCCAACCCGGGAGTGGTTATGGTGGTGGTGATGGTGGTCTCTTGTATTGCCTCGTGTGTGCAGTTAGCAACAATTTTAATACCTTCTTTACTAAGGTCTGTGTTCCTTTGAAACCACGCATAACAAAAAAGGATTGGTTGTGGATCCCTGCGTGACAGCAGATGGGTTGGCGGAGGGTTGGTGCTCCTCCCCGAGAAGCAAATAACTCTAGGGACGAACAGCCGCCCCTTGAGGGGTTGAGGAGTCTGGCTGCAGGTGGCTATATGACAAAGAAGGATTGATTATGGTTCCACACGTGTCGACAAGTGGACTGGAGGAGGGTATAGTGTCCTTTCCCATAAAACAACTAACTCAAAGGACAAAAGGCTACCCTTTACAGGATTAAGGTATCTGGTAACAGACAGACAGATGGACGAAGAAATTGTACTGCATGTGAAAAGTCCTTGAAAATTTATTATGTCAATGAGATTACCGGCCGTGTTCTTGTCAGCAAAGTACACCCACCAGAACTTATTCCTTGCCAGTATATATCAGCATATGGCACGTTAAAATACTGTTGTATGTTGTATGGCAGTGATATAATGTACCTGTATGAAATATACTTGAGAATAATGTGCAATAAGCAAGATAAATAACTGGAAGAGGTGCTAGTAAGCCCCTTAAACACGTAAAACTAAGACCGTGAGATAAGAGGCTGATGTTAGAGGACATGAGTGAGGTAGAAGAGTACACTGTTATCCAAATGAAGACAAATCCTCTGGGAAACAAATTACAGGAACGAAGTGGAGAATTGAAGGGATGAAAGTGGGGTGACGAAGGAGTGAGGCAGGAGATTGGTGAAGGAGGGTGGTAATTGGCTGGGCGAAGCGAGAGACGATGGTGAAAGGAGAAAGGGTGAGGTGAATTGTGGGATGATGAAGAGAGAGAGAGAGAGAGAGAGAGAGAGAGAGAGAGAGAGAGAGAGAGAGAGAGAGAGAGAGAGAGAGAGAGAGAGAGAGAGAGAGAGAGAGAGGAAAATTTGTTTTTACCGCAATATGAAGAGTAGAGGTGGACGGAGAGTCCGTTGGAGAGTCAGAGCCAAAAACTAGCCTAAGGCAACCCTATCTTAACCCAGCTTAATATAGCTAACCAGTCGATGCACTGCAACACCGAACCTGTCAGCTGAGAGCGACAGAGAGACAGAATAAACTTTTCCAGTGTTGGCCACGATACGTATCGGGTTGAGGTATCAGTAGCGAGAACAGTGCATATAACAGTGGAAGTGTTGCACTGGATGTAATTGTGTGTCAGTCTATATATCATCAGTTCTCAGTCACCATGAAATGACATAAAACATCCATTGTTGTGCTGCCTTTAATTAACTCTACACTGAGTGACAAGCCTAATGGTTTCCTTTAATACAGGAAGGCATTTACAACGTTAGGTGGTAACCATATAACCAAATAATCGGATGAAGTAGAGCCTACTATGGTTCCCTTTTAACTGGGTGTAGACGGAAATGCGGCATTCATCCAGGAACCAAATCTAATCTTTTCCGCGTGCCTTGCTGTGGCGAATCCCTTTACACAGCAAGGGAACATCGATTCACTGCTTGAGATGGTCCTGCAAGGGTGGTTGTATGCCTGCGGGTAATGGGTCTGCTTGACCAGACATACCAGAGTCTACCACCAACACCACCAATACCACCACCACCACCACCACCACCAACACCACCACTACTACTACAACTACTACTACTACTGCTGCTGCTGCTGCTGCTGCTGCTGCTAATACTACTACTACCACTATTAGCATTCAAAGACGGGGAAGAATGTTCGGTAGCTGCTGAGGGGAACCGGGAGCGATTGAACCGGTGGTGCACTGGTTAGAACATTAAGCTTGCAACTAGAGGAAACCAGGTTCAATTCCCGCGTTAGTCAGGCTGCCGGCCTTGGACTATCACCCGTAGACCTAATTCACCCCACAAGTACAGTTGTAAACCTGGCTGTTAAACTATTAGTGCTGTCGTGTTGTAGGGGAAGACTGACTTAGCGAATATAGATTCCCTGTCTTAATGACTTGTGCATTTTATAGGTATAAAATCTAAGCCTTCACACATTCAGGCAAAGAAAACCCATTTCCTTCCTCATATTTTGTCATGTGGTGGCAGGCGCACAACTATGCCCACTTATGTTGGCATTTTATCCTCCTCCCCCTCCTTATCATCATCATGTTGTTATGGCTCCAGGAATATCTGCAGCGTGAACCCAGTAGGCTAGGCACCTGGATAAAGTTGTCTTTCTCCTGCAGTCCTCCATCCTCTTTTCAAAGACTAGGGAAGTAGCTTAGAAACGCTTGTATAACCATTCATTTGAGCTGTGTGGTTATACAGATGCCGCTGTATGAAGGTGTCCCTCTGCACCACTATCACCACCACCAACACCACCACCACCGCTATCACCACCATCATCGACATAACTCTATTCTCACAAACATAAAAGAGGTGTGTAGGATTCAGAAAGCAAAAATAAGGAAAACACAAAGTTAGGGGAGCTGCCATCAAAATTTCCAGCGAAAATGTTCTACATATTAACTCTTCATCACTAAAGCCTTCTGCCTCAAAAGTATACCACTTTTTTCTTAGGTCACAATTATCTAATCAGTTCGTTTTACGTCTCTAACTCGTTTCTTTTTTCTCCCCATTTTCTCTAACTCCCATCTTTCCTCCTATCCATCCCCTGTCTCTAAAATCTTCTACATCCTTCTTTTCATCTTATTAGTTTCATTACTTTCCTCGAACGATTTCCATTCATATTTGTCCACCAGATTTATATAGACCATCCCCTCCTCAGTCTCTACCCTACTTCCACAAAATCATTCTCCTACTCCCGCTTCTCCTCCTCGTCTCTCCTCGCCTCGGATCTCCTCCCTTTCGCCCGTTGAGTAATTGTCAATTTGGGACCAGACAAAAAAGAGGAGGAGGCGAGAGGTGACGAGAGAAGGGTGAGAAAGTGTGTGAAGAGAGGAGGAAGCACAGTGGGTAGGTGTAGAAATGTCGAAGAGAGAGAGAGAGAGAGAGAGAGAGAGAGAGAGAGAGAGACAGGGTGGAAGTTGGGGAAAATGGAGAGAGTGGAAGTAGAGAAAAATGGAGAGAATGGCAGAGAGAGAGAGAGAGAGGCAAAAATCCATCTAAACGAGATACCAGATTGAAAGATTAAGATAATGTGTAACAATAATTTTCTCATATTGTCCCTCAAACAATACTTTTCTCAGAATTATGTCTCAGTCCCCCATCTCTCTCCCTCTCTCTCTCTCTCTCTCTCTCTCTCTCTCTCTCTCTCTCTCTCTCTCTCTCTCTTCGTGTTATATATATATATAGATAGATAGATAGATAGATAGATAGAAAGATATGGTGGTACCATTCTTAAGTGAACGGCTCTGATATATGTAATAGGCATCACAATAAGATAAACACATAAGAATATAATGGTAACGTGTGTTTTACAATATATGAAAGAACAGTAAACTTATTATGCGTAAAATATTTATACGGCAATACAGAAACGTGGCATAAATATTTTAGTGTTGCTTTTAAAAAAGTAGTCACTTTTATTGCCTGTTACTGTATTTCTGGGGTTAATAATAATGTCACAATTATGATTATAAGATAATGTGCAGGAATATAAGCAAAAATATGCCAATTTCTTAGTAAAAAATAAAACTTATACATTAAACCCTCGTGAGCGTCAACACTCACACACACCCAGTTCGACATGGCCAGAGCTTCCTCAATCCTATGATAGAGGCCTGTTTGGGGACACCTCTTAAAAAAAAACGCGCCAAGAGTTTTACCTACTGGGTGGTGTGGAAATAAAGTCAAACTTACAGTATGTACATTATAACGTAAAAGAAAATAACCAAAATGTATCCTAAAATACCACAGACGAGAGAGAGAGAGAGAGAGAGAGAGGGGGGGGGAGGCAGACCAGGGGCAGTGTTGAGTGCAGCTGAGTGAGAGATGGAGGAAGGGAAGGAACGCAGAAGGGAGAGAGTGACAGAATGAAAAATCATGGCGCCACAACAGTAAGGTCATCTGGCGCCATATGTAAAACAATAATATTTTTAAATATAATTAGATATAATAAAAACAAAATAAGGAAATGAAAGCACAAGTTTATAAGTCACTCATGAAAAAACAAAATTCCCAAGGGTGACGCACATCTCCCCCAAGGAGAGAGAGAGAGAGAGAGAGAGAGAGAGAGAGAGAGAGGCATCGCGGTATGGAAAACGTGGCACACTGTACAGAGGTTCGTGCCCCACCCAAACCGCCAGTTAAGAATGGTACCACCATATATATATATATATATATATATATATATATATATATATATATATATATATATATATATATATATATATATATATATATATATATATATATATATATATATATATATATATATATATATATATATATATATATATATATATATATGTGTGTGTGTGTGTGTGTGTGTGTGTGTGTGTGTACAGAGTAACACTTGCTTTAAAAAGTGCAGCCGAGTGCCACATTTTTTTATAAGCGACCACATACATACATCCAAATGCTTCACTCCAGTAGTGCATCGTTCGAGAAGCTAATAAGGCTATAATGTATATTTATCTACTGTTCGATATAGTATCAATCTCCTCCATAATTCACAATCCCAGTGCCCTCTGCCAATTCCCTCTTCTCCCTCTCTTTCTCCCTCACTCACCCACTCCTGAACCAATTCTCGTAACCGGCCAAAAATGAAATCCCTCTTACTTGTATCGTTAACTGACCCAAACCTTCATTTTCCGCTCTTCCTGTACCACCTCTAACACTTCTGATTCACCTCTCTCTCTCTCTCTCTCTCTCTCTCTCTCTCTCTCTCTCTCTCTCTCTCTCTCTCTCTCTCCACTGGATAAAATTGTTACTACATATACTATATTATTTTCGGTACGGAGGAGATGCAGTTCAGCCCCGTACCATCTCACAAAGTATACGCCTTAGTGTAAGATTTGTTTTAGTGTTCTTGCTCTGAATATTCTGAAGGCATCACACACACGCGCACACACACACACACACACACACACACACACACACACACACACACACACACACACACACACGTCATCGTTCTTCAGGGAGTTATTTCAGTAACAGCTGTACAAAGCTGGATCATGTCTTCTTTCCCACTGTCATTAAGTTCCCCAGTTAATGAACAGTTCCCTTGGCGTGAGACGGTACAAACAGCTTTCAGCCTCTCCATTTCACACAGCAGACACACGCCTTAGGGAAAAAATGATGGCTGTGCAGTTATTATCTATGGGTGTGAATTAGGAATGGGATGATGACTATGATGACGATGAAGATGATGGTGATGATTATAATTGTCTGTTGGCAAGAATGGGATCCAAATCAGTACACCAGCCCCTTCCCTCTCTCACCAGGCAATAGTTTCGATATTACTGAAAATATTAACCACAACTGTACCATATGTAATGACAATTTTGTATTTATTTATTTAATGCATCGGCACTTCTGATATAGATGGCGAGGTATTATTATCTTTGCTGTGTGTGTGTGTGTGTGTGTGTGTGTGTGTGTGTGTGTGTGTGTGTGACCAAAATTGCATTATTTTGGTCCGACTTCGGCCAGACTTGGTGTAAATGTTGAGAGTTCTCCCAGGGGTTTGCCAACTGTTTCTGGAAAGAGGAAGTCAGTGATCAGAGTCACAGGGCACGACCAACTTAAACAGGTTATATTAGATTCAAATCAAAGCTGTTAATGAAGAAAAATGGGATGAAGTGAATCGACATTGAGAAAAATGAGCCAAAGGTTAAGGTAATATAAGGAAATACGGCAAAGTCAAGATTTGTTTTCTTGTCACTCAAAGAATTTCGTATCGATGTGGATCAGATTTATTGAAAGGCTTAAATGTCAGGCATGAATGAGGAATTTAATTTGGAGAACAACAGGGTTAAGGTCAAGGCCTCAGGGCATGATTTGATTTAAATGTTTTAATTCAATTCGAACAATATTTAGGAAAAGGATTGACGGTCAGGCAAAGATGATGTATTTCAGATTTGGCAACAATTCGTTGAACTTATAGGTAACGCGGAAGAGTCAAAATAATGGTCGACCCGTAGACCAGCTGTAGGTAGGGAGTGTTGCACTCTGTGAGTGCTCCTCCTCTTTAAAGTTAGGTGTTTATTAATCATTTATGGTATTATCTCTTTCTGCGAAATGAACGAGTAAAAAATACAGTCAACTCCATGTTTAGCCAACACCTCAGATCACTTCTCATTGGCTCTCACACTAATTTACAGTTGGTCATAAAGAATGTGAATGAAAGCGTTGGGAGAAATACATGAAGGTAGTTGGGCGATGATAAGAGAATGGAGAGCGAGAGACTAACGAGGAGCGCGTATGTAAGTGAGGCGGAGGGGGGGGGGAGAAGGAGGGGGAGGCCGAAAATAAGATGGAGGGATGAAGTGGAGAGGTATACAAGAGAGGAGGGTGTGAGCTGGGGGAGGGCTGCGAAATGGCGTGAGACAAGGCGACGTGGAGGCGATTTACTTATGGTCGCCCCTTACGGGATTAAGGCGTCTGGCAATAGATAAATAGATAATCATAAAGAAGGAGTGGTATTGAAGACAACGACGACGATGATGATGACCATGATGATGATAAGTAAAAAGAAAATTGACTTTTTATATTTTATTTTTGGGGGGCGAAAAAGGGACTAAATATCCTACCTTCCCCTAATACACACAAGCCATAACGGGTAAGAGTTATGGCTACACTTCATTTCTTTGGTGGGAATTGGGGCTGGAGCGACGACAATTTTTTGATGTGAAAACATCAGATATAACAAAACTACGTAATTTCCTCTCTAATGACACAGTAATAAAGTACTAAACAGAAATCTTACATTGGATGGCAGGAACTCATGTTTTTTACATATTTTAATTTGTTTGCATACTAAGTTGCTTTTCTTCCCCAAGGCGTGAAAGGGTTACAAATCACCCACACAAGACACATGCCTCAGGGAAAAAGCTGGCGCTTCTCCTGCAATTCATCAGGGGTCCAACCACCACAGATTTTGCTTCAGGGGCGAGAGAGACAACGCTGAGGGAATCCTGATGGGACTCAGGTGGAACCAAAACCACATGTGTGTGTGTGTGTGTGTGTGTGTGTGTGTGTGTGTGTGTGTGTGTGTGTGTGTGTGTTCCTCTTATAAGGTTTTCTTAATATTGTAGCCATAAATATTTGTGTATTGTTTTTGACAGGATTATATGTCTACAGGCTAATGGTCTTTTCCTTTGTTGTGTTACTCATATTTGATTGCTCTCCTTCTCCCTTTGTCTTTCTGCTCTCCCTTTCTTTCTCTACACCTCCTCTATCCCTTCCACTTGCATTTTCTTTTGATCTCTCTCCTCTCCTCCCTCACTCCTACACTGCTTCTATTAGCGCTCAACTTTAGCCAGAGGAACACACACACACACACACACACACACACACACACACACACACACACACACACACACACACATTTTGGCACATGTGGTTTTGGTTCTACCTGAGCCCCATCAGGATAAATTGTTTACCTTCGTCGCAAAACACCAGGTATATGAGTGTAACCCAACTTTAGCTTGTTCTCAGTGTTGATGTTGGAGGAATTTTGCAGCAGACATTCACTGTAGTCTCTTCTTGTTTTCTCCAAATAATTTTATTCTCCTTAGTTCATGCTTTTCTCAACGAAGAGTTTAGATGTAGCTTTCACTTACGCATTGATGACAAGAATTTTCCCAAGAGTTTAAATTACCTGGAGGTGGCAAGGGTAAATCAATAATACATGTAAGTGGAATGAAGAGGGTTAGATATATAATCAATCCCACATCACCTTTTATCACAGGGTACACTCATATCATCTCACGCCACCCTCCACTCCCGACCTAACAGCTCATCCCATTCAATTTCTTGTCTCACATTACCCCCTGATACACTTTCATTCATGGAGGACATTCTGAAGTAAGCCTTCACTGCATTAATGGCACCAGTTCTAAACCTTTATTTTTTGTGAGGTATGAATGCTGTCCCAGCCTCACCGCCTACCAACAATCCATCCCATGTAACCCATTCCAGTACTCACCACGCCCAGTTACATCTCCTCACCCCTTTGATGGTTTTATGGCACCGCAGGTCTCGCAATCAAATAGCAAACGTGTTTATATTCTTGCTGGTGTACTAGACCATTATAGTTTACGGGTATTAGAGCCCATTAGATGTGTTGGGAAGAGTGTAAGTTATCAAAGAGTTATATCATTTAGAAGAAGTAAGAGTAGTTATAAATAGGTATCATCATATTATTTAATGGATGAAAGTGCATCTTGCCAAACAAATTGGTTCAATCGCTACAAAGACTCATAAGCTGATGAACATACTGGCCCTACTGTGACGGGCTTAGCGTGTCCCTTTAGAATGTTTCGTTCGTATACTGACTGATATACTAAAGATTACTGCGACACAATCTTAGATCACACACACACACACACACACACACACACACACACACACACACAAACAGAGGGAGAGAGAGATTGTTTTGGGATGCATTGTCAAGTTAGGTAACAAAGTTTATTTACGTTGCTGGGTTTAGGACTGAGTTGATTTTTTGAGTTAGCCTACATTATGTTAGGTAAAGATTTAAAAGAAAAATAGGTTCTGTTTGATTAGAATACGTGTAGTATTAAACTTGCTGAAGTTCTTTTTGTTTAGTTATGTTAAAATGCGTATGGATTGTTTAGGTTAGGCTAGATTGTGTTGGATTGCATTAACACAGAGTAAGCTAAGTTGGTTTGATTAAGTTAGACTACATTTAGTGAGATTTAGATAGAAGTACATCCATTATGTTAAACTGTATTTAATGTGGTAAGATTAATTTGGGCCAGGTTAATTTAGGTTAACTATACTAAGATTTAAATAAAGTTACGTTGTTTGATTCGATTTAAAGAGGCCAGGTATATTTAGGCTAGGTTAGGTTACGATGAGTTTATTGGTTAAGATATGCATAATTTTAGTTTACCTTTGTAAAGTAAGGTCTGGCTAAACTACATTTTGTAATGTGATTAATATATATATATATATATATATATATATATATATATATATATATATATATATATATATATATATATATATATATATATATATATATATATATATATATATATATATATATATCCTGCAAACGACACAATCGTGGTTGCGTGTCCCATCATTAAGGTGTTGGTGGGGACATCTTCACGTGGTGCCACTGAACTGCCTGGGCAAATTCACTGCCCGGTCAAATAATCGTCCTTATTATCCCTCCTTATCCTACGAAAGAAAGGCTGCACTGCAGTTGATCGGTAACTTCAACCTGTGGTCCACCGAGGTCACATTAACATAATCCCTTGCTTACAACAAGGACTGCAAAAATTACCACAAAAATGACAAGACGGAGTAGTGAGGACTTTTTTTTTTCCCATAACAACATCTGGATTTGCTGATACTGTTTTGTTACCTTTTATAATATACCCAGGCGATATTTAAGTTTTCTGAACACTGTAATGGCTCTAAGGTCAAGGATTTACTCACGCTTATATTATTTTTCTTCTTTTTCCTTTTTTTTTTTTTTTTTTTTACCCTTCAGAGAGAAGACGTCTCCACAACCGAATAACATAATTTTTAAGGCACAAAAAAAAAAAAAAAATACTGAAAACGAAATTTTCCTAAAATTAACGTATTTCAAGAGTATTAAGGTGTTTGACTAACTAAGGTTTCTTTAAGATGAACAACATTGTCTATTGGTACTAAGATGAATTAGAAAGATGTCACATAACTGATGTGATTATTTAATATTATATATAAATGTGCAGAAAATGACCAAACAATATAACTGCAGGTAGTTCACTGCAATGAGGATGCTTTAAAAACTTGTTAGTCACCTTACAGAATCTCTGCAGGTCATTCACCAGCACAGACCCCATTACCTCATTACCTAGGTGACTGCCTTGCTTTTTTTTTTTTTTTTTTTTTACCGAAACGAATTTGTCCGTCATATTTTTTCTCTTGAAAATGACACAACGAATGACCGCCAAATATGGATCACTCGAGTGTGCTGAGAAATATAAAAGTCATGCTGGGGGTAAAAAAAAAAAAAAAAAAAAAAAACATTTAAAATAGATTTACAACGGCGAAATCAAGCAAAGAACAATAGTCGGAGAACTACTGAGAATACATTTTAAGCATAAGCAAGTAAATTGCCATTTCCTTTGCCACTAAAATGAAAGGTATAAAAGTTTTCTGCTCCCCACCTCTGTCGCAGTCTCATCCACTCCCTACCTGTTACATTTCCTTATTCATCCACACAATTTCATCACACACACTCACTCCCCACCTGCCCCACACCTCTTGTATGTTACTCCATCACTTTTACCCAGCGGATGTGGGAAAAATATTCATGACGTCAAAATATTAAATCGCTCCCACGCCGACGTATCGGCTAGGAGGAAGAAGGAAAGGAGAAAGGTAGGAAATCAGTTCTCTGTCTGTCTGTCTGTCTGTCTGTCTCTCTGCCTCTGTCTGTCTGTCTGTCTGTCTGTCTGTCTCTCTCTCTCTCTCTCTCTCTCTCTCTCTCTCCCCACAAATTTTCAAGCTTTTACTCACTCTCCTGTCCTTAATCTCATAATATCCCTTCACGGTTCCTTTTCCACTTCCTTTACCAGAACTTTGCCTTCCACTTCTCCCTGTGTGTTCTCCAACTCACAAAGTGATGACTGCAATTTTTTCAGGTGTTAGCATCCAATCACATTGAGTCGAATCAACACTGAACGCATCCGTTTTGACACGAAGAGCCATTTTGCTTCCATTAATGCTGTTCTTCTCCCTCCAGCTTCATGTTGTCTCACTCCTTCGCCTCCCTCTGACGATTATTTCCCTCCACTCTTCATTTAGATAAATCCGCAGCATGTCAGCAAGAGGATTGAACGTGTACAGAATGCTGTAGCTGCTTTTGCTACATGTTTTGTACAAAACATGCATATAACAACCTATATGTCCCTCATCCCTCGAAACTTGCCTTAACACCTTCAGTTCCATGACGCACTTTTAATTTTTTCTCTCTCCAGACGAATTTATCTACCTTAAGGGAGACCTTTGGTACTGGAGAGGTTAGACACAGCCCCAACAGTACTAGGAGTCCATCATATAAAGTAATTTTGTAGTAGTCATCGGACTGATGGTGTTGCCAATTGATGGTAAACAGTCTGTATTTGTCAAGATATATTTGTTTTACACAGACAGAATAGTAAAGTTAATTACAGTTACATTTTATTAATACATCACGATGCAGATTAATCGGTGGTGTGTTTCCTTAACGTATGCCTTCCACTGATCGTTAAGTCCCTCCATCCCAGCGTTTCCTTTTATCCTATAACTGTAGGATCTGATCTCTCTGAAATTTTCCTGGAATTCCTTTCGTGCGTTATGATGACGTTTTCGTCTGAGTTTCATACATTCTCATTAGAGGCAATATACGGTGATAAAAGGAATGTATTTTGCTTTTATTTTTAACATAGATGTTGAAGACCATCATAAATTAGATGACTTATTCTAAGTTACGTGAGAGGCTGATGATGGCAGGTTGTGATGAGTGGAAGTGATGAAGACAGGGTTAGTTTCAGGGACAACATATAGAACAATTAAATTATGACAAAGTCTTAGGATTTGAATCTTCTTTACTTTCCTTATCCTAATTCCTACAATATTGTATTTTTTGTCTGAACTACCCAGTGCCTCTTTCTAGTCGTTCCAGCAAATGTACTATGGATACAGTTTCAAAAATATGTGACAAGTGTTCATCAAACGGTAGGAGCGCGAATTACTGATGATATTATGGCCAATTAAATGAAATACTATGTGGCAGATGCTTATCAAATAGTAGGGGAGTGAACCCAGTTGGGGCAAACAGTCTGAAGATTTGGATTTCATTAACCCCTTCATTCCAGTGACGTGTTTTACTGATTTATTTTGGTGACTCCTGATGAATTACTCAGCTTGGGTAAGCTTCTTGTGGTCAATGGGTAAAGCAAGGTGTTAGTTAATCCCTCCAGTTTTAAGAATTTCTTCAAAGGTGAAAAAAACAGTTTGGAGAAAAGAAGAATGAAATGGAAAAGAAGCCACTGGACAGGAATGGAAAAAAAAAAATCAAAAACTTACACAAAAAACACAGATATATAATACTAACACGTCTGTTAAGGGTATTAAAAGTATATTGATGGAGAATATCTGGAGTAAGTAAACAATGGGTAATGAATGAGAGGAAAGAGGTATTTGATCCAACGCAAGATATTGAACTACATGCTGCTGGGGGACGTATGGCCGATTGCTCATGGTACTGAAATAGAAATTCTGATTACGCTGGTTCGAATCCAGGTGTAATTGCCCTGACATAAAAGCACCTTTGCTATTACTAATATTTCATACCGCATATCATGTCCCTATTTCATGATACTCATGGGCATGCAGGAATCATGCTACCACTTGTGGTATATGTGTAGGCAATATTATGTGGAGCATGGGAACTACTTTATTACAGGGCCATGAAAACAAGTATTGCTGGGCCTTTAGGAACGGACTGATATATATGGAGCCCAATACCTATGAAGAGGTGAGTGACTGCGTACATAATATAAACCCATGTTGCCATGACGTTACATGCATACCAAGGAGAGGTAGAAGGGGCTGTGAGAGTGGGATGGGGAGAAGAATTGGGAAAACATTGAACGAGATGTAGATAGGGAGTAACACAGAAGTACAATCCTAATGCCAAACCCCAAAGCTATCTGTACAGTATCTCGGTAAGTGTCACTAGTATGGGAGAAAGGACTGTAGAGAAAGGAATTGGAAAAGGGATGAGAGCATGGCAATGAGAGGGGTATATTGATGATAAACTATGGTTGTAGTTGTGTTAATATTGTGATGAAATATCATGTAAATATGAAATATTTAACGTGTCACGGATAATAATGGAGTACGGCGCAGCAAACAATATGGCACCTTAAAAATGAATGTGTACCAACAGAGGTTGCAAGAAAAACGACATGGGAAAAAGGTAAAACTGGGAGGAAGAGAGGGAGGGGGAGGGGTTTTAAGTTAGGGGAGGGAAGGAGGTAGAAAGGGGAGAGGGGAGGCAGTGTGGAAAGAAGGGACAGAGGGAAGGGTAGGGGAGAGACCAGAAGGGAATTAGCCCCAAGAGTATAATATATTTTCGTGCGGCATTTCACACCTTCAGTTTAATTGCATTCTGCATTTCAAATGAATATTACATATATTACATAGAGAATAGTGGTAGGTGGGGGCGCCCATCATCCACCCACTTAGTGTAGTGGTACCCTGTTTTTAGGGTAGCTCTACATCGAGTGGCAAGCCAAATGATTTCCTATAAACCAGGAAATCATTTACAACGCTGGGTGGTAACCTTATAACCAACGAACATGTGTTCCGTACGTGACAGGAAGTGGGTTGGCGGAGGATTAGTGCCCCTCCCCGGAAAACAACTAACTAAAAATAAGAACAAGAAGCCTAGGACCAGGACTGACCAAAAGATGACGACTAAGGACCGTACAAAGGACATGTTCCGGATGGCGACCTGGAATGTAAGGGGTGCAAATGAAGAGGTGAAAGAGAGATAGATTGTCCAGGTGCTTAAGGGTGCGAAAGTGGATGTATGTGGATTAACTGAAACTAAATGTGGAGGTGAAAGTGTGAGAGAATGGGAGTATGGATGGGGTATACAGGTATGTGCAGGAGTAGGTAAGAATGAGAGGGCAAAAGAAGGAGTGTGTATTGTTGTGAGTAACAGATGAAAGGAGAATATAAGAGAGTATGGATCAGTTGGCTCAAGGACTGTGTGGGTAAAACTGAAAGTTGGACTACAAATGTGCGCGATTGTGTGCGTGTATGCGCCAACGCAAGATCGTGCAAGTAGAGTGAGAGAAGAGTTCTGGACAAATGTGGAAGTGTGGATGGAAAAATCTGAAAGGAATGAGAGTGTTTTTGATTGGTGATATCATCGGTAAAGTAGGGAATGTGAATGTGGATGGAGTAGTTAGTGAGTGGGGTGTGCCTGCTTAGATAGATGAGAACGGCAGTGTTTTAGTGGATATTTGTGCCGGGAGGGGGCTGGTGATAGCGAACACCCTCTTCAGGCACAAGATTATCCACATGTATACATGGCGAGTGATGAGAAGGATGGGTGGTGAACTGAATGAAAGGAAGTCAATGATTGATTATGTGTGTGTGTGGATGAAAGAATGTGAAGATGTGTAATGGATGCAAAAGCATACAGAGGTTGGGGAAGTGGACTTTCTGACCACCACTTGGTGGTGGTCAGAATCAAGGTCCAAGTAAAATGGAAAAAAACAGAAGAAGGAAAGGACGGGAGGAAGGAGTAGATGTAAGGAGAATGGAAAGGTTACAAGATGATGAGAAAAAAAAAAGCAGAATGTAAGAGAGAAGTCGAGGAACGATTGGGTAAATATGAACTGGAGCAGATGGGGGACATGGAAGGTGTGTGCAAGATATTCACAGAGGAAATATGTGCAGTATGTGAGGTGGTGTGTGGGGTGAAGAGAAGACGAAAAAGGGTGCAAGGAACAGCATGGTGGAATGAAGAGGTGCGACAGGCTGTGGCACAAAAGAAGAAAGCATACTGTATAATGAAAGGATGAGAAATATGGGTGTGGAAGAATTTGAGACGCGGAGGAGAGAGTTATATGTAGAAAGGAAGAGAGAGGTGAAAAGATTCGTAAGAGAGAGTAAGAAGAGAATGGATGAGGAATTTGGAAGGAATTTGAGTGTAAAGTGGAGGGAATATATGAAAATGTTCTGGAAATAGGTAAAGAGAGTCAGACAGGGTGGCAATGAAGCTAGTAGGAGAGTGAAAGATAAAAATGGTAGATTACTAGTTGAGAAGGGAGAAAAGGTGAGCAGATGGAGAGAACACTTTAATGAATTGTTGAACATAGAGAATGAAAGTAATGCGAGAATAAGTGGCTGGGGAATGGCTGGGAGGAGGAGGGGGGTGAGAAAACAGGAAGGAATCAGTAGGATGGAAGTTGTGGAAGCAATGAAGAAAGTCAAAATGGGGAAAGCCCCAGGAATTGATGGAGCGTGTGGTGAAATGTTGAAGCATGGAGGAGAGATAGTAGTAGAATGGATGTGGAAGATGTGCAGATTGGCCTGGGAGAAAGGTAGAGTCCCAGATGGTAGGAAGTCAGGTATAATTATTCCTTTGTACAAAGGGAAAGGGGAAAAAAGAAGTGTGTGGTAATCATAGGGGCATTTATCTTCTTAGTCCAATAGGAAAAATATACGACAGAATACTTATTGACTGAGTTAAAGAAAGAACACAGGAATTAGTCGGAGAAGAACAGAGAGGCTTTAGGACGGGAAGAGGTTGTGTAGATCAGATATTCATTCTTAGATCTTTAGTGGAAAAGTTTCTAGAGATGGGAAAGAGGTTGTATGCGGCCTTCATGGATTTGGAGAAAGCATATGACAGGGTGGATAGACAAGGATTGTGGAAAGTATTAAGAATATATGGAGTAGATGGGAAGTTGCTGAATGCTGTGAAGAGTATGTATGAGGGTGCTAAGGCTGCAGTGCGTGTGGATAGTGAACTGAGTGAGTTTTTCTATTTGAAGGTTGGGTTGAAACAGGTGATGTGTCATGGAGTGTCATGTCTCCATGGTTGTTCAATCTGTATATGGATGGGGTTATAAAAGAGATAAAAGGTAGGGCAGTGGATCTTGAAGTGGCCCTAATGAGAAAGAGAAGTGTTTGGAAACTCCCTGTACTGTTGTTTGCAGATGATACTGTGTTGTTAAGTGAAGACAAAGGGGAGCAGCAATGCTTGGTGAATGAGTTTGGGAGAGTGTATAAGAAACGGAATTTAAAGATGAATATAGGGAAGAGTAAAGTTATGGTCTTCGAGAGGGGTGAAGTCAATGAATGTACAGAGAGGTTGTATGATGAGGAAATGGAAAATGTGAGTACGTTTAAGTACTTGGGTAGTGTGATGAGTAAGGATGGAAGTTTGGAGGGTGAAGTGCTTGAAAGGGTGCAACAAGGAAGAAAGGTTGCTTGTTCATGAAGGCAGTGATAAGAAACAGGGAAGTGAGCATGGAAGTGAAAAAGTTATTACATGACAGTATTGTGATGCCGACTCCGACGTATGGAAGTGAAGCTTGGACGTTGTTGGTGGGACACAAGTCAAGAGTGAGAGCAGTGGAAATGAGTTATTTAAGAGAAGCCTGTGGAGTCACATGGAGAGACAGGCTGACAAATGAGGATATAAAGGAGCGTTGTGGTGTGGATGTGGATGTGATAGGAAACGTTAGGAGGAACACACTGAGGTGGTTTGGCCATGTGGAGAGGATGGAGAGTGAGAGACTAATGAGGAGAGTATATGTGAGTTAGGTGGAGGGGGAGAGAGGGAGGGGAAGGCCAAGGATGAGATGGAGGGATGGAGTGGAGAGGTATATTAGACATAGAGAATATTTTGCTCCATACGTGTCTCCGAATGTTGAACATAAACGCAGGCCGCTAAAATGCACATATGTCAACTCTTCCCCATACAGCATTTACGGACACTCAGGCTCATTTCATACCTCCTGGCCTAACGCGAATTTATGCCTCCGACTGTACCTGGTCTCTCTCTCTCTCTCTCTCTCTCTCTCTCTCTCTCTCTCTCTCTCTCTCTCATCCAAGGCCCGTAAAAGTCAAGGTACACACCACAGTAATTGATTATTCAAAGGACTTAATTTTGCCAGGTGTCAGCCTCACGGGACAGGAACTAAAACAAGTTATGACCAACGAATCCAGTTTCTCATGTGTATAATTGCTGCCAATCTTCCGACTCATTAGTGTTGTTGTTGTTGTTGCTGTTGTTGTTGTTGTTGTTGTCTCAGGCTTATACGAAGCTTGAACCTGTGAACTGAAAGCTTAAATTTTGTTTTTCCGGTAGTTCACGAACTTCATTTTGGGGAATATGGAAGTAGTTGAGGGACGTTTGTATAGCCGGGCAATTAAGCCACACAGCTGTATCGGTGGCACTACATGAAAGCGTCCCTCTCCCGCACCATTCCTGCCTTTCCCGTAATACAAAATAAAATCAGTTCTCATTCTTTTCAGATATTTTATTTGTATTACTCCTCCATTGTTATTTAAACCTCATAGTTTTTGTAAATAACTTAAACGTTGAATTATGAGGAGCAGCAAAGTAAAGAACATACAGTTAGCGAAGAAGAAAAAATCGTATCTCAAGTAAATGAAAAGTAAAGAATTAAAATGAAATGAGAAATAGCCAATTTCAATGATTCAGGGACAGAATAAAAGAAAGGTTTGACTGGAGAAAAGTGGAGAGATGCAAGACAGTAAAAGGCAAAACATAATGAACCGGGAAAAAAAAAACATAATGAACGAAGAGAAGGATTTAATGCTTATTTAAACAAAGGAAAAACAAAAAGACATTGGGCTACGCATGGGTACTTAAAAGCCTGCATCAGATGGTCTCTGAACACACTGATACCTGGATGTCTAGGTTGTATCATTATACACCTGCAATATTATCACCGATATATTTAGCATAGGATGGACTCTTTGGACTGGAAGGGTTATAGTTAACGCTAAGTAACCCACCACCACCACCATGAGGGGCTTTTCCTAAGCTGAATAAATGCGCTTGGTACCAGCAAAATAAAAACTTGCTTTGTCCGGAATCAAGGAGATAAAATACATTAAATTGTAGGTAGTGGCAAGACCCCAGAGAAAATATGTAATCGAACTGATGGGGGTAAATTTGTGGCGCTGTGCTGCGTCAGTCACGGGGTTTAAGCTGGCTCATTTCAGCACCCCCATGTTCCTGAGAGAGAGAGAGAGAGAGAGAGAGAGAGAGAGAGCCACACACACACTCAACCATGAGGCTCCTGGCATCAAATTTCCGCTCACGTCCCTGACCCCTCCCTCCCTCTCCCTCTATTCCTCTCCCCCTCTTTCTCCTCCTCTCCCCCTCGCTCCCTTTCTCCCTCTCCCCCTCCCCCTCTCCCCGTCTCTCCATCTCTTCCTCTCTCCCACTTTCCATCTCCCCTTCTCTCCCTCTCTCCTTCTCTCCCTCTTCCCCCTCTCCCTCTCTCCCTCTCCCCCTCTCCCCCTTTCCCTCTCTCTCCCTCTTCCTCTCTCTCCCTCTCCCCCTCTCTCTCTCTCTCCCTCTTCCCGTCTCCACCTCTCCCCCTCTCTCCCTCTTCCCATCTCCCCTTCTCCCCCTCTCCCTTTCTCCCTCTCCCTCTCTCTCCCTCTCTCCCTCTCCCCCTTTCCCTCTCTCTCCCTCTCCCTCTCTCTCCCTTTCCTCCTCTCTCCCTCTCTCCCTCTCTCCCTCTCACCCTCTCTCCCTCTCACCCTCTCTCCCTCTTTCCCCCTCTCCCCTCCCCTTCTCCCTTGCTGTCCCTCTCTCCCCATCTCCCTCTGTCTCCCTCCCTCTCTATCCCTCCCTCCCCCCCCCTCTCTCTCTTTCTCTCTCTCTCTGTATCTATATCTCCAGACCATCATTCCCCCTTTTCCAGCATCTACACTGTGATAGACTACAGCTGCTGCTGCTGCTGCTGCTGCTGGTTACAGTGTTGACGATGGTGGCGATAATGATGTTGATGGTGATGACGCCAACGACATTACCCTGTTTCGCTGTCTTCCCTTACTCTGTTTATCTGTGTATAAAGTAGCTATTAGATGTCACATCTTATCTGAGTATATTCATCTGTTGGTAGTAAGACTAAAATTGGATAGATTTACTCGTATCACATCGAAATGCGTTACTGAAGGATGTAATTTACACCTTAAATGACGAGAGGCCACACCGAAGTTTAATACTCGTATAATAACTGCAGGAGTAAAATAATAATATTTGCTCGATGTTCTGAATATTTTGATCTACCTCAGTATTTTCTCTTCCAGTTGCAAACCGTATTTCACAAAGTCTTGGAAGCATACTTGACAAGACGTGAAAGATGATCATGATTATTATTATTATTATTATTTTAAGTTGCCACAAAACTTTCTCTTTCACAAATTTCATACTGTTACATTCTCTAAAAATATGCATTCTCTCATCCATGCAACCCTACAGTCTCTCAAATGTATTCTGAGAGAGAGAGAGAGAGAGAGAGAGAGAGAGAGAGATTTGGTGGCATGTTTTTCAGTATCTTAGTCATTCAATGTATACCATATCATCCTTTCTGCACAGAGTCGCAATTGTCTTATCTTCCACGACATCCCTTTTCCAACCCTTATCACTCAAATCTTCCAGAATATTCAACTTTCAAAAATCATAATCCATCACTGTCTCTTATGTCACACTGTTTCCTGGTTTCCATTACTTTCTTAAGCTTCCATTTTTTCAGTCATGCAGCCAGTGTCCTTTTCCCACACCCTTCTCAACTAATATTTCAGTGTTCCAGCCCACTCTTCACCCGGTATTTTCACCTTTCTAAAGTTCCAATATGTCCGTCGCTCTTTTATTCTCCTTTTTCTTATGTCTCATTTTTAAGGTCACCCTAATAAAGCCATCGTTCAACCAATCCATCACTTAAATCGCAGTTCCATTGCAAATAATTTCCGGAACTGTAATCATCCACTGTTTACCGGTCATTATCTTCCTCCGAGATAATTTTTAAAATCTTCCAGGATCTGCCGCTCTGTCAGTCTTTCAGTCATTATTACCTTTCTCACATAAGGCTCTTTTCTTGGGCAGCTCCATCTCGGCACAGTCGATAATGAAGCTTGTTCAATATGTAAATTTTGCAGGGCCTGGTTTTATGTTTCCTGAATTTCCAGTATTTTAGTTCTTCATTCTTCCATAGTCTTTTGTCGATATGACCCTTATTACACCAATCTTCCAGCATACATTTCACCCAGAATATTTCATCTCCAGGATCCCATTCTTCCAGTCTCGTATTCCAGTATATTTTTCTGTCTTCAAATGACTTGCCATTATTTTTCTCAGACTTCAAATGTCGTTCCTAGTCTTCAAGTCTCTCTTAGTCTTGTAGCCTCTTCTCCGTTCTCATTACCGTTGTTGGAATGGACCCAAGTCTTCTCCAGTTCCAGTCATTATCTGCACTCTTCTCAAATATGTAACATTTTGTATACCATCATGCATATATCTTTTCCAGTTTCTCCGTCCTACAGCCAGTCTTTCTTTTCCATTATCTTTGATGCAGTGGCTCCAAAAGTTTTTTATGTTCAGACATAGCATTCACTCACTATTCTTTTTCAGAACTTTATCTTTACAGACTCCCAGGCCACCGGTGTCTTTCTATATCTCCCAATCATACAATCTTACTGAACACTTTCTCCGTTAGTTGCTTTGTCGCAGTGGACTCAGATCTTCACCAGCTGCGGTCAGTATTGCCTCTCCCTGCCCTGTGTCTTACTGATCTGGTACGTCTTCCAGGCCCTCTGTCCGTAAAAGTCTGTGCGTTCCAGCTTCTCAGTCTTCCAATGACTTTCTGTCTTCTAGGGTCTTTGTCTTCCAGAATTATAATACACCATTTTTTTTTAGCAGTCTCTCATTTTGCAGGATTTCATTTTTTTTTTTTTTTTTTAACTCAGAACACAGTTTCTGTCTAACCAAACCGCATTTGTTGAATATCTCTTCTCAAGTACTATTCAGTTTCTCAAACTTTAAGTTTCCATTTCTTTAATTTCCTCTTGTATTTGGGTCAAATTATCCGTTTCCAGCCAACAAAATGCCAAATATTCCTCTTCCTAAAGATCATTTTTCTTAAATCATTCTGTTTCCAGTATATTTTTGTTTCATGAATATCCTCCACTCTTATAAGGTCTCTTTCTTACAGACACCCCTTCTCCCACATTCCCATTGTCACAGTGGACCCAACCTTCTCCAGTTACACTCAGTACTGGTGTTCTCGCTTGCAGTGTACTAGTCTATCAGTAGATCTGCCAAGACATCTGTCTATAACTTTTACATCTCCCAGTTTTCCAGAATTTCCAGACACCAGTTGTATTTTCCAATTGTCTTCATGACACCTTGCAATCCGATATTCCACCATAATTATAACCCACTATTTCTATCTACGAATATAGTTATGGCCCAAAATTAGTATTTTCCAATATTTCTACTTACTGCATTGCAGCAAGTCCTCATTTTCTCCCTCCCTCTCTCTCTCTCTCTCTCTCTCTCTCTCTCTCTCTCTCTCTCGCTGGTCCCACATCTACGCCATCGCCAGTCAGTATTGGTGCTCTTCAGTTTGTTTACCTTCACGACTGACAGAGTCCTACTCGGGGATTGTCTATGCTCTCCACAGGCGTCATTGGCTCACCGTGGCTGTGTGATATTGTCCTCCAGCCTTCCTAGTGCCACAGTGCTGCTTATATTGGGAAAAAACAAAATGGAACTTGTTAAGGGATGCATGAATACTATTCAAGCGACTGAAAAATATGTAATCAGTACTCAATTGCCAATGTGTTGTTTTAGTCGTACGTGGGGGCGCTCACCATTCACTCACTCGATGTAGTGTTGCTCTCGGATGGCTGCCCTTCCCCTCTTCCTTCCTTCTTTCTCTCCTCTCTTTCCTCTTCCTTTTTTTACGGGTGGCTCTACATTGAGTGACAAGTCAAATTGTTTCCTGTACACCAGGAAACCATTTACTGCGCTGAGTGGTAACCATATAACCAAACTAAGGCGCCTGATGGTCTAGTGGATAATTAAGGCGCTCCATCCAGATTGAGCCTGTGTCGGCATATATCCAAGGGGTGGTTGGGGTTTATTGCTCACGTAATGCCACTCAGGGATGAGTGAGGCTGGTCACTCATTTTAAATGTCAGGACGAACATGCCTAGTCCCGGGCTCCTACGCTCCTCGTGGGTCAACGTAGGATTAAATGATGTATGTATGTATGTATGTATGTATGTATGTGTTATTTTTCTTAGGAGCAGAAAGGATTATATGTCTCTTTAAGGAATTGTGTATCCACTGTCCAGTTCACTGAAATACAGTAAACAATATAATTATTTGCTCATCTGTCAATCAATCAATCTATCTATCTATCTACCTATCTATGTACTGTATACTGTATATGTATGTATGTATTCAAATACAACCAAATATATGTATATAGACATACACACACACACACACACACACACACACACACACAGTTACTTCAAGAAACAAGGGATGGGGCTATGGCACACCTAATGTCTGACTTGGCTCATATCTCTGACTGGGGTAAAAATAATATGGTTGTCTTTAATGCATCCAAGACTCAGTTCTTACACCTATCAACCCGACAAAATCTTCCACAGGTATACCCACTAATGTTTAATAATATTCAGATTAATCCTGCATCATCCTTGAACATGCTTGGGGTTTCATTTACTCGGGACTTATCTTGGAAAGATCATATTACATCTCTTGTAAAATCTGCTTCCAAGAGATTGGGTGTGCTAAGCCGACTCCGCTCTTTCTTTACCCCTGCACAGTTGTTGACTCTATGCAGGGGTTTTATCCGCCCCTGTGTGGAGTACAACTCTCATGTGTGGGGAGGCTCCCCACATACAGCGCTTCTCAATAGGGTAGAGTCAAAGGCTTTTCGTCTCATTAACTCTCCTCCTCTTACTGACTCCCTTCAACCTCTGTCTCTTCGCCGCACTGTTGCATCTTTATCTCTTTTCTATCGCTACTTTAATGGTCACTGCTCCTCTGAACCGTCTGCTTGCATTCCTCCACTTCTACGACGGGCGCGTAGCACCCGTCTGGCAGCAAACTCTCATCCCTTTTCTGTCCAACTCTCTAATGCAAGAGTTAACCGTTACTCCCAGTCTTTCATTTATGCAACAGGTCAGCTCTGGAACTGTCTCCCTCTGTCTGTATTTCCTCCTGCCTATGATCTCCAGTCTTTCAAACGTAGTGTGTCCAGGCATCTCAAAATGATCGGATCTTGAATTTGGCTCTCTGTTGTGTTTTGTTTTTCTCTTGGGGGGGACTGTTGCTGCGGGCTCGTGGCCTTTGGTTCCTTCTTCCTCGCATAAAAAAAAAAAAAAAAAAAAAACATATACAGGGTGTAACGCGACGTATGACAAAAACTTACACCATTGATCTATCATGCAATTTTGAGTATATTTTGTTCTATAACATATACTCTCTGTGACCCTGTTCAGTACCCAGCATTCGGCTGATTGGGTGTAAAAGTTTAGTGGCTGCATAGGTGACATTGTGTGAGAGCTTCGCAGGGCGACGGGAGACGAGTATTATTAGCTTCTACTGTACTGTACATAAAAATCCCGTAGCCTATCAGTACAAAAGAGTTTTAAGAAGAAACTTGACGAACTCTATTGATTCTTTAACATCGTCATGCATTCCTGCAATTCTTTTGCACAAATCGACTGTAAATTAAGGATTAAATACAAATTTTATGGCTTGCGAGAGAGTAGGGAAGGAGAGGGGCTGGTGTGTTGTTGCCAGTTATGTAATGTTTAGTTTGTAGGATATTGCTACGAGCATTATCATAACACCCACTGCTCATTCAATGAAAAAATATTACTTTAATGAGTGACTAGCATTCCTTTAAGTCAGGAGTAATATTATTATTCATTACAATTTTTCTGCTGCAAGTAAACGTGGCACCAATGCTTTCATATGATGACGTGAAAACAGTGACACAGGATTGCCAATGTAACGACTATGCGGCTAGACCTACTTTTTGCTTCTACCTAGCGGCACTATTTAACATCTGACATGATATCTAGCTACATTCTGGATAATTTTGCCACTTTTTTGGTGATATTCTAGAGATTTAATCGTATTTTCTAGCGATGTTTTGCAGTGTTTACTATCTAGCGACGTTCTAGCAAGTTTTCGGGACTAAACTAGCGAGATCGATGATAAGGACTTGACAACCCTGCGTCCACTGTCATTTGAACGGGGAAATTTGCAGGCGAGGCACACACTTCAGATACTGTTCTCCGCGTCAGGTGTTCAATGGGTTCAGCTTGTTCATGAAACAGCATGCCACGTACATACAGCAATGAAGAATATGCAGATATCGTCTATTTTTACGGGTTCTGCGATGGTAATGCCAGTGATGCAGAGAGGAATACAGGTGGAGATACCCAATCGCGCCATGTTTGCTTGCAGCGGAAAAATTGTTATAAATATTATTCTTCCTGATTTAAAGTGAGGCTAATCTCCCTTTACAATAACGTTTTTCCATTGAATGAGCTGTGGGTGTTATGATAATGCTCGTAGCAATATCCAACAAACTAAACATTACATAACTGGCAACAACACACCAGCCCCTCTCCTTCCCTACTCTCTCGCAAGCCATAAAATTTGAATTTAATCCTTAATTTACATTCGATTTGTGCAAAAGAATTGCAGGAATGCATGACGATGTTAAAGAATCAATAGAGTTCGTCAAGTTTCTTCTTAAAACTCGTTTGTACTGATAGGCTACGGGATTTTTATGTACCGTACAGTAGAAGCTAATAATACAGTAATCGTCTCCCGTCGCCCTGCGAAGCTCTCACACAATGTCACCTATGCAGCCACTAAACTTTTACACCCAATCAGCCGAATGCTGGGTACTGAACAGGGTCACAGAGAGTATATGTTATAGAACAAAATATACTCAAAATTGCATGATAGATCAATGGTGTAATTTTTTGTCATACGTCGCGTTATACCCTGTATATATATATATATATATATATATATATATATATATAATGTATGTATGTAGAGAGAGAGAGAGAGAGAGAGAGAGAGAGAAAGGACCGGACTAATTTCTCCTAGTTCTTCTGTTTGACTCTAATCAACAGTCGCGAAGGCAGTTCATTTTTTCACTATTTTCCCATTGCAGCCTAAATTTCTGAAAACGTCTTCTAATCATGCAGTGAATACATTGAGCATAATTGTCTCTCCTTGTCGAACCTCTTTACTTACCGGTATTTTCTTTACATCATTCCTCTACATTTTCTTCCTGAATAACATAGATTTAGGTCAATCTCGTTGTTTCAGCTATACAGTACAGTAGTAACCATCAAACAGTTCTATTGATGTCTCGCCCGTTCTTCTGACTTCATTACGACCTATGGTATCGCAGTTCACATATCTCAGTTTTTCAAGAACCTTTGTGCCTACCTCAGTAACCTGCGTCAGTACGTTGTGTGTCTCAAGCTTTTATTTAAAAAAAAAAAAAAAAAAAGGTTTGTATGCTACCCAAATATTCCTAGCATCCCTTCGTCTGGAGAACCTCTAACCTTCGCCATAACCAGCTACTCCATCACAGTTGGGATCTACGGGATGTGCTTTGAAGGGCCTTGTTGCTGTAGCTAAATGAGAAGGAATACTTTATTCTCCACTGGACTCGCTCAAATGATGTTACAAGGTAAGCACACTTATAATTATACTTGGCTGCTATAGTTCCATTGATCACTGGGAAACACAAGTCTCTTCGCCACCGCATGGCAGTGTCCCTTTCATCCCGACATCCTCTCACATATACCCCTCCACAGTCCCATTCCGCAGACCAGTAATGCCAGCGGCTATTTGTGGCATCGACTGCAAAGCCATGGAAATTGCTACCAGACCGTGCTGGCTTTATGAATGGTGATGGCTGGACCCTGCTGGTTTAATCATTCACACACGCCCTCCTTCCCTAATGGTCAGGGCAATCCATATTGGTGCCTCTCTCGTGCATATTGGTACCACCTGCGTATTGGTGCCGTTCTGATCCTCAGCTATATCTAACTGTGTCCTGTCGGTCAGTTGTGCTCTGATCCGTCCCCAGCAGAGCCTTGGACGTCGTTACTGGAGTCCATACCATAAAACTGACGTTTTTTCAAGCTCTACTGACGTTTCACCATTTAGTTTTCCTGGTTATCGTCTCCTCACAAACTCTCTTAACAAGGGTGCCATCTGTTGTTATATAAGACTTGAATATACAGCTGATACTATCTTGAACTTCACTTCTACAAACTTTGATTACTCATTATACAAACTGAATTATCTAATTATATCCAAATATATCTGTATGCTTAATCGCCCCCCCATTGCTTCACCAGAGCCCGGTGTATTTGACTCCATATCCCCACAATTGACGCTTACAACTGAAATTACCTTGTTGGATGATTTTAATGTATAGCACATATCTCTCGGACCTATTCCTGACAAATAACCCAGAGGAGTAAAGGACAGAGGTACTGTCACCACTTGGATCCACTGATCACAATCTCATCAGCTCCATTACTCAGTTGCACCAAACCTCACCGTTCTGAATCAGCCAGGGTGACCAGATGTCACTTTGATGTGGCAGACTGTGATGGATTTAGACATTATCTTGCTATTATTCCATGGCGTCTTCTCCACTGCCATCAAATCTACCCAGTCATACATTAATGACAGTGCAAGCTGATGTGAAATTTTTCACACCCAATCAACAGTTTATTAAAAGATTTAACTAAAAAAAAAATCGACAGCATTTGTGCCAGAACAACTACCCAAAAGTCCTAAAAATACAACGCTTTCCTAAAGTGAAAATGAAACGAAATCCGTCAGTCAGTTTAAGATTGCTTGAAATCACGCAAAGGCAGTAATAAATCTCGCCAAAAAAATCATCTTTCACGACCAAACATCCAGACTATTAAGTAATCCTAATGATAATAGAATATTCTAGCCATCACCCATTCCACCACTAAAATCTTCTGACGGAAACACTATAAATGACCCTCGTGGAGAAGCGAACATCCTAGTCAGTATGTTTGCCAGAAATTCTGCCTTAGAGGAAATCGGTCAGAACGATCCCGTACTAAAACTAAACTTTCCCGAAATTGTTGCAATAAAGATACATACGTAGAATCAGCCCTAGGCAATTAACTAACCTACAAAACCCCAGGTACAGAAGGAATACCCCCAATTGTTTTGAAAAAGCGCTCCTCAGAACTCGCTCCTGTTTTAGCTTAATTATTCATATTATATATACCTACTTTTCAATTCTCTAATTTTTGGAACGAAGCCAATATCCACCTAATTCTGGAGAAAGGAAGTTCCTCTGATCCCTTTGATTACAGACCAAAAGCAAACACAACTTCTCTTGGTGCAGTATTTCAGACTATTATTAATAAACACATTGTTTAGGAGAGGGAGGGGATGCGTGGATCAGGTGTTCGCTGTGAGACAAGTGTGTGAAAAGTATTTAGTGAAAGGCAAGGATGTGTTTTGGGCATTCGTGGATTTAGAGAAAGCGTATGATAGAACTGATAGGGAGGCTTTGTGCACTGTTTTAAGATTGTATGGACTTGATGGTAGGTTACTAGAAGGGGTGACAAGTTTTTATGTAAATAGTAGAACGTGTGTAAGAGTGGGAAAAGCTGTGAGTGATTGGTTTTCTGTGAGATTGGGGCTGCGACAGGGATGTGTGATGTCGCCTTGGTTGTTTAATATTTATATGGATGGTGTTGTAAGGGAGGTGAATGCAAGAGTTTTCGGTGGAGGTCTGAGTCTGGTGAATGTTGATGGTGGAGAGTGGAATCTGAAGCAGCTGCTGCTTGCAGATCATACTGCACTGGTGGCTGATTCTGAAGAGAGATTGAGACAGTTGATAGAGGAGTTTGGAAGGCTGTGTGACAGGAGGAAATTGAAAGTAAATGAAAATAAGAGTAAAGTGATGAAGTGTAAGAGGTTGGTAGATGGTAGGAGGATGAATATAGTTCTGAATGGTGAGTTGCTTGAGGAGGTAGAATGTTTTAAATATTTAGAGTCACATGTTGCTGTGGATGGAAGAATAGATGTAGAAGTGAAGTTTAGAATGAATGAAGTAGGTAAGATGCTGAGAGGAATGAAAGAAGTGTTTAGATGTCGTTCGCTTAGAATGGATGTAAAGAGAAGGCTGTATGAGGGTGTTGTGGTACCGGCTGCGTTATATGGGGCTGAAACATGGAATATGGGTGTAGCAGAAAGGAAAAGTTCGAATGTAATGGAGATGAGGTGTCTGAGGAGTATGTGTGGAGTGACGCGTATGGATCGAGTGCGAAATGATGAAGTTCGAAAGAGAACTGGAGTTGTTCGGGAGATGGCTGGTAGAGTTGAGTAGAGGGTGTTGAGATGGTTTGGGCATATGGAGAGAATGGATAATCAGCGACTGGTGTAAAAGATAAAAAAAAAAATGTACATGCTGAAAATTTTATTAACCATATCTATCCGATGTATGTTTTTGTTTTATGCTTGCTTGCTATATCCAATTGGTTTTATTTGAATTACGGTGGTTCACCCACTGACAGGAATGATAAAAGTTATATGAAACCAGTCTTGTTTGATATGTCTTTCCTATGATATAATCAATCAAGCAATGTATAAATTAACTTTTGTAGACACAGGAAAAAAAAAAAAAAGAGAAAGTAGATCGTGGTGTTTAAGGTCTTCATAAACAACCTGTTCAGTGTTTCTGTCTGTGTAGCCTCTGTTGCATTTGTCTTTTCCTGCTGGAGTTGTACTGGACACCTGGTGGGACTCTGGTGACTCACTAACACTTGAGGCGGATCAATTATACCGATCTGCTGGTCAGGCAACCCAGGTCAAGGCCTACTTTACCAATTTTTTGGTTCATTCACACTCGCATTTCACAGTTTTAAATACTTCACCATTAAACGCCTCCCCTACGTCTGGTAAAACCGCCTCATGGTGATGAAGATAACTATCCATGGCGTCATTATTATGAAGGGGCTAATGAAGTTTCTAAGTACCCTCTTCAACACTCAACATAACCATGCTTCACTCACACTCAGTTTATAATCCCGTTTCTACGTCGCTTCTAAGCTGAATAAAATGTCTGACATTCGTAAGAAAAACTAAGAAAGGCACCATTAAACTGAAGGAATTATCTTGTTTTGACTCTCTGTCTTCAGAGTAGGACGGAACAACTTACCGATGGGGGAAGACCGGTACGCTTCTGACCCTTTCAGCAAAGTCTCTCATGAAGGAAGCCTGGGCACTAATGGGTTAATGATTGTTTAACGCATTCACCACCACACTCTTTTCCTATGCTGGGTCATTCACCACCACACTTTTCTTCTAAGAAAGCGGTCACCATACTGAAGGTGAAAATGCATTTTTTCCTGTAAGCACTTCACCTCTTGACGACACTTCCGCAGGGAATTTAAGTCGTCCGACGATAAGAAGAATAATGAAAGGTATCATCGTTCTGCAGGAGTTTACAGGTTTATACACACAAAACATTAACTTATGTTTTTTTTTTTTTTTTTCATCATACTGAAACTAATTCCACGTGGCGAATTACGCATTTCATAATTCGGTGTCGGGAAACGTTTGAAATTATTTCTCTTCCTGTAGTTAATGTAAACCTTGTAACCAATTTATGGAGGGTTGGCAACATCTCGTTCATTTATTTTTTGGCGTTTGTCAAAAAAGTTTATGGAAGGGAATTAGAGGGTGTTTGTGGTATTTTGGAATACAGCCTATCCTACACGAATATTAATAAGTACATTTCACCCTGCACCTTAACCCTTTTATAATGTTGACTATTATCGTTATCTCCATGTGATATTGTCTTGCATAGGCGAGAATTTTCGAACTGGAGGCGTTACGTATGGCCTTCATTAACATCTGCAGTGTAAGAAATACTGAATAAGGTGAATAGAATCGTCTGAGGGACGCAATGATTTCTAATAATATAAGTCCACATTGTGAGCTGTTCCTCCATCACTTCCCCCTCTGACTTCCTCATGGCTGACATTAAAATGTCTTCAGCTGATGTATTTTCTGCCATCACAGGCCTCAATATTAACAAGGCATATCGGCCTGATGGAGTTCCTCCTGTTGTCCTCAAGAACTGTGCTACTGTGCTTACACCCTGCCTAGGTAAACTCTTTCGCCTTTGTCTATCAACTTGTACCTTTCCTTCTTGCTGGAAGTTTGCTTTCATTCAGCCAGTCCCAAAGACGGGTGACCATTCCCAACCCTCTAACTATCGTCCAATTGCTTTACCATCCTGTGCCTCTAAAGTTCTGGGTCTATTCTTAATAGAAATTTTAAAGCATCTTTCCTATCACAATCTTCTTTCTGATCGTCAGTATGGGTTCCGCCAGGGACGCTTCACTGGCGATCTTCTTACCTACCTTTCAGACTCCTGGTCATCCTCCTTTTGGGACTTTGGCGAAAGCTTTGCCATTGCTCTTGACGTCTCAAAGGCTTTCAGTCGAGACTGGCATAAATCTTTATTTTCCAAACTGCCCTCTTACGGTTTCTATCCTTCTATTTGTGCCTTCATCTATAGCTTCCTTTCTGGGCGTTCTACAGCTGCTGTTGTAGACGGCCATTGTTCTTCTAGATCTATCAACAGTGGTGTTCCTCAGGGCTCTGTCCTATCACCAACTCTCTTCCATTTATTCATCAATGATCTTCTAAGCTGTTCATCTAACCTTATCCACTCGTATGCTGATGATTCCACCCTTCACCTTTCCATTCGGTTTCCACAACGTCCATCTCAGCAGTTACTTCAACAAACCAGGGATGAGGCTATGACACACCTAATGTCTGATTTGGCTCGTATCTCTGACTGGGGTAAAAATAATCTTGTTTTTAATGCATCAAAAACTCAGTTTTAATGCCTATCAACCCGTCAAAATCTTCCACAGGAGTACCCACTAATGTTTAACAACATCCAGCTCAATCCTGCATCATCCTTGAACATGCTTGGGGTTTCATTCACTCGGGACTTATCTTGGAAAGATCATGTTGCATCTTTTGTAATATCTGCTAACAAGAGATTATGTGTGCTAAGCCGATTCCATGCCTTCATTACCCCTATACAGATGTTGACTTTATACTTGGGTTTTATTCACCCCTGTTTGGAGTAAAACTCTCATGTGTGGGGAGGCTACCCACGTACAGATTTTCTCAATAGGGTAGTCAAAGGCTTTTCGTCTCATCAACTCTCCTCCTCTTACTGACTCCCATCAACCTCTGTTTTTTCACCGCACTGTTGTCTCTTTATCTCTTTTCTATCGCTACTTTAATGGTCATTGCTCCTCTGAATTTTCTGCTTGCATCCCTCCACCTCTACGACGGGTGCGTAGCACCCATCTAGCAGCAAACTCTCATCCTTTTCTGTCCAGCTATCTAATGCAAGAGTTAACTGTTACTCCCAGTCCTTCATTTATGCAACAGGTCAACTCTGGAACTGTCTCCCTTTGTCTGTATTTCCTACTTCCTATGATCTCCGGTCTTTCAAACACAGTGTGTCCAGGCATCTCGAAATGAATGGATCTTGAATTTGGCTCTCTTTTATATTGTTTTTGTTTTTATTCTTGGAAGGAACTCTTTTGCAGGCTCAGCCTTTGGTTCCTTCTTCCTTCAATAAAAAAAAAAACTAGGAGATACGACCGTGAACGTGGTAGTGCAGTGTTATCATTTCCGACACTGACGTTCTGTAGTGCTTTAACCCGCCCCATGCCGATGTTTTCTGAGCAGTGATACACCCCAGTTCCGACATTTTTGGACCTTTTTTTTTTGGCTCAAACATCCGTTTTTGGTGAGAAACATCGAAAATTCATTGAGAAATCGCTCACCTGAGGTTTAAAATACTCGATCCAGGTAGGAGTACCTCCTTATCTTACAGGGTTTTCTATCAGGCTGGCTGCAAAGAAAACGAGTTCAATGGGAGGATAACTATTCTACACCACTCATAAACGGTATTTATTTATTATTTTGGTACGAATTTATATGCAGTACTAGAGTATATTGGTTTTCAAACGGTAATATAGGCATTATAAGCATTGTTTCACTCACTAAATCATCACCATTCCTGACATTTTTTTGCCACATTACCTGATCATCATTTCTGACTGTTTCTTCCTCTAATGCTATGTAAAGTTTGTCCTCCACATTGTCATTGATTGGGGAATCACTCTGGCCCTGAATTTCGTACTGTGGCATGACATGGCTTTACTGGCCAGGTCACTGATAACAGGTGAATTGATGAGAAAAGGTCATGCATGGGGGGGGAAGGAGGTCATGCTGGATAAGGCATTGTCCCTGCCTGGCATCTTGTAGAGGAAGGTGTCCCGTGTATATGTGCCAAAAATCACTCACGAAAATTGAAAATTGTGCAAATTAGGGACCTTGCAATGTTGCCGCGTTAATTTACGTCTCCGGGATATGAGTGCACATCATGTGAGGACGTGAATTCACGTCTCCGGGACGGGGTGGGTTAATGGTTCAAGCTGCCTCTGTCAGTTCATTAATGCCTTGTAATTTTTACTAATGGTCTAATGCTGCCACCAGACAACATTAACCCCTACACCGCGGGCATGTTTACCGATGTTTTGCGTGTGCCGCGGGGTTATTCGGGCTCCGACAGACTCTCAAAAAATATTTGCCAAAAATCAGTTATTAGTCCTAGAATATTAAAATTATATATGCTTATGGCACATACCTTCAGCTTTCTCCTGGAATGTTTGTTGAGCCTTCGTCAGTTACCGTAGGACTTGTGGAGACCTCTGAAGTTGGGTAATGAAGTCTCCACTTTACACTTCCCAATAACCCGTAATATGATTACCACAGCCAGATATTAACACTATAAACACTACTCTATGATTTTCAAGTAGTTTGGGATCCATACTCCAAAAAAAAAAAACTGTGAAAGCAATGAAAATTATGAGCGCGTCTGACCGTCGCACTTGCGCTAGTTCGCTCTTGGTACTCTGTCATTTATTATTCATAAAACCCCTCACACTTTATATTTCTATTACTATATAACACTTATATATATCTACAGTCTTTATCCATAAGTTTCCTTCAGTAGTATTAGTTTATTGTCACTGTAGGGATTCAATTTCTTTCAGTAAAATACGTAGCATTCACTTTCTCGTCCTGTATACTACCATTGAGAGTGAATGTCACTTTCATCTTCACTCTCATAACTCATAGTATTCAGACATGCTAGAGTGAAACTTTCACTTTCATTACTCCTAGGGTATATACTCGTATTCTTATAATACTACTCATTTACATTTCTATTTACGTTCTCTATTTTATTTACATTATTTACATTTCTAATATATTTACACTGTGTTATGCACTGTCACTTGAAGTAACTTATAAAACTATTTTCCACTGTTCACGTATATTTACATTCATTACTTTCACTTGCTGTTTACACATTATTTACACATTATTTACAATTCCACTTGCACTGTTTTACTCAATAGAAAGATCGTAGTCACTCTTTTATCAATTGTCAGCCCTTTACCTCTTTCCACACGAGGTTTAGTAGGGGGTAAAGGTCACAGGGCCCTTTGCACGAGGGTGAAAAAGTCCCTGAAGTCAGCAAGACGAAACAGACGTACCTCCACTTCGGAAGATGAGAGTAAACTGATAAGGGAGGGCCGGGTGGAGGCCTACTTAGGGGATATTCAGTACTACTAATGTTAGCTCTTAAAACAGCTATGTATAGCACTGAAATGATTGGCAGGAAATCTAGACAATACATTATAAATTTGGTAGTTCCAGGTGAATGTAAATATCACTTAGGCTTCTCCCTTCCCTCCTTATATGTATATTTATTACGAAAATAGATTATACAGCATATTTCAAGGGAAACAAAAACAGCGAAAATTAGCGAACGAGTGCACGTGAGGTGTTGTTAGGTGATAATTAGCCAATTCCAGGTGTATGGCACTCTCACTTACCTTATTTCTTTCTTGTATATATTATTTGGTATAAGAATAGGGCATAGGGCTTATTTCAATGGATGAAATCAGTGAAAAATTCCAGGGAAGATTTACTTAGCGTAGCACGGCCAGGCAGGCGAGAGGATAGGGTAATGGAGGGGGGGTAGGGAGGGGAGTCAAGAACGGGGAGAAATGGCTAAATTGTCAACAATGGATGGGAGAACAGATGAGATTAGAAGTGCTGACTAGTGTTGGACATTGGCAGTACTGATAGATGATACAAGGCCCCACTTGGAAGCCCGGGTGAATTCAAAATAACACAGAATCACAAAAGCGACGCCCCGCGGTATGATCCCTTGCTCCCAAGCGTCACAAAAGTGACGCCCCGCGGTTAAGGGGTTAATCACTTTTGGAGATCTAGAATCGGAGGGATTACATACAACCTTCAGTCGGTTACAGACAGGGCCCTCCACAATCCGTCTGTCTACTTCTTTTCTTCTGTATCGAACAAAGTAACCTGTAGCAGATTACATCATTTTGCTTCCCTCTTTCAGTGTGAGAGACAACACCTATTACACAGTGTAACGTGGGATGCCGCCCAGTCGCATGTGTTGCCTGCAAGTTCTTCATAAATGATAACTGGGCGTTGCATTTACCTTCACCCTCAATGTTTTAAGATTATGGCTGTTGAAGTGACGTCTGATGAAACAAATTACCTCACAAATGCCTCATGGAGTGACTATATTCTTTTTTTATTTTACGTGGCCTAAAACTGCCGTATGTCTATGCTGAATACAGAGTTGTAACAAGATAATACCTGAATATAATGCTGACCACGAAGTAGCACTATGGAAAAGATGCCAATGAGATACATGAAAGGAGCTTCAAAATGATGGAAGTCTGGGGCAGTGTGAGGTAAATTAAGTATAGATAGATAAATTAGCCAGTGTACTGTACCTATCATTTATTTATCTCTTTATCTATCTACCTGTCAGTCAGTCTTCCTGTGGCACTGACACTTGTGCCTGATGAATGAGGAATTAATGAGACAGGGACACTGAAACAGAGCAGGAATGGAGAATAGGGAGAGGTGTGAGTAATTGTGAAGAAAGAATACGAAAGGAAGACAGCAGAGGCAACAGCAGCAGCAGCAGCAGTGACTACAGCAGTAGTAGTAGTAGTATTTGTAGTAGTAGTAGTAGTAGTACCTCCTTCAGTAACCATTTACATATTTTACTCATCTTATGTGAGCAAGATATATGACTGCTATTTATCTAGATAGGTAGGCGAGAACAATAGCAGTAAGTATTGCAGAGACAAGTCCAGTGATAATCTGTAACATTAAAGTTTGGACAATATGACACTGTGTATCCCTTTCTGTCCCGACTAAGATAAAAACTGTTCCACACATTGAGATTCCAAAACACAGTTTCGTTTTCTACTTTACTGTTAGTAACTTACAGTTACATTATTTTAGCAACACAGATGGAACCAAGTCACTCAAAACATGGAGATTTAACTCAATTACATATAATTACAACCCCTTAATGTATCATAATGACACACTTATGAGTATTGTATGTTTATTTGAGTTCTAACTCACTACTGGAATAACCACAAGAATTATTCCCACGAACAGGGACTAGAATTAATTATTGCTGATTATCCAGTGGAAGTTCTCTTGCGTTTTTAATTTACGCTTAGGCATGTGAAATTCCTTTGTCTAGTACACTCAGTCTCCCCATATAAGCTACTTCCACGCACCATATTCCTTGAGCTGTCCATGGCCTCGTGAATGTCTACTCTCCGCAGCATTGTTGTGTACCGAGACACTCTCAAAAATGTCTGCCAGCCACCTAAGTCTGTACTCTGCTGTTCACCCTTATGCCTCTGTTTTTATCTAGTTCCAGGAGCACTGTCTTGCCCGTCACTCTGTCTAGCTCCATCTGAATCACTTATGCTAAAATTAACGTTACATTTAGGGGTTTCTTCTCGTAACCTCTTACTAAAATTAGTTATTGATTTGAGCAGTACACTCTCTCATAACGCCTGTTTGTTCAGCCCACGCCCCACAGTGGATCCTTGGTACTCCATAGGAATCGAGCCTACATAAAAGATCTCAAGAAATTTCGCATATTTCACTGTGATGCATTTTTACTCGTTATTTTATCCTTTTTTCTGCAATTTCCTTGTCTCCCATTGTCTCAAAGTCTTCACTGCAGCTGTTCATGCTTCCTGAGGTATGTTCTGATTTCCCCCTGATGCCTAGGTTTAACAGCATTATATGCCACTTTCAGCAACATATGACACTTTCGGTGTGTAGCAGTTTTTTCCTCCACTTCATTTTCTCCTTCTCTACTTCCTTCTTTCTCCTCAAGGTCGCCAGCCGATCCTAAAACATGTTTAATGGGTGTGGCAGGTAGGCTTACGTGTCAAGGGGAAGACCGCCTCCCATATTTATAAGTTTTATAAACACTTGCTCCACACGTGTTGGCTTCGGCATGGTTGAGATCCATGACTTTATCCAGCGTTTGGGTGTCTCGACATACAGTGTGGCACCATCTGTCTGTCTGTCTGTCTCTCTCTCTCTCAGTTTATACATAAATGTGTGTCTGTTCCTTTATCAGTCTACCTTCCTAAGTACCTACATATCATCCAATAGTTTGTCTGACTATTAGTCTGTCTATTTCTGTAATTTTTTTTTATCAGTCGGCCTGTCTATTGCCTAATGCCATATCTTGTGAAGAGTAGACCCGACAAAAGAGCATCCTGGACACACACACACACTTTTTAACTAGATTTTCCATCATTATTTTTCCAGCCGGAATTTCTCTCTCTCTCTCTCTCTCTCTCTCTCTCTCTTTTATATATATATATATATATATATATATATATATATATATATATATATATATATATATATATATGTGTGCCCTAACCAGATATCACCAAGTTAATTTCATCCTTTCCACCCAGTTACCACCACTATCAAAATCGCATCAGCATCGCCAAACTGAGACTCATCCACTTAATGGTATTGTATTGTTATATTGGGGTACTGAGGCGTTGCTGGCAAATGGGTGTTCATGTGGGAAGTAATATGACTGTCAGGCTGTTATTTGCCAAGTTACTTGCCTAATTGTACTGGCTATTACCTCTCCCGGGAAGAAGTCACGCGAGGTATTGTTTTTGGTCTTGTTTGTTTGTCTGTTTGTTTGTTAGCAACATTACGGAAAAAGAAGCTGAATGAAATTACATGCAACTTTCAGGATATGTGGACACTGATCTCAAAAGAAAGTGATTAAATTTTGGAGGTACAGTACTCGAGTGATCCTGAAAGGTCAAAATCAAGGACACCGATTTTCAGAAGGCTATAACTCGAAACCGGCTGAAGATAGACATATTTACTATTATCAACGTACAGGACCTCCTATATGTGCTTTCATTTGGCACCATGACATTTGACCTTGGGTGACCTTGAAAGGTCAAACTCAAGGTCGCGGATTTTCAGGTGGCTATAACTCGAAACTGGTTGAAGATAGAGATATTTACTATTATCAAAATATAGGAAGTCTTACATGGGCTATCATTTGGCACCATGACCTTTGACCTTGAGTGGTCGGGCGAGGTTTGTTGTGCCTGGCATCACTTGTTTGTCTGTGTTAGCCAGCCTGCAACTTGCCACAAACTCATAACGATTGGGACTGATTACAGCAAAGAAGGTTGGGTTAGGTTAATTTAGGCTGAATGAGGTATATTACGGTAGGATTAGGTTAAGCTAGGTTAGTTTGAGTTAGACTAGGTTAGGTTGGGTTGGGTTGGTAGAGGTGATATAGTAAGGTATGGTTGGGTTAGGTAGGGAAGATAAAGTAAGGTAAGGTGAGTTAGGTAGGAAAAAGTAAAGTCAGGTTGGGTTAAGTAGGGAAGATAAAGTAAGGGAATCATCGGTTAGGTAGGACAGATAAAGTAAGATAAGGTTTGGTTAGGTAGCAAAGATAATGTAAAGTAAGCATGGGTTAGGTAGGAAAGATAAAGTAAGGTTAGTTTGAATTAGGTGGGTAAGACTCACTGCACCTTTTTCATAGTCTCTTTTCATATTTCGTGCACTTCAGCTGTGCATTCTTCATGCATAGAGTGCATCAACCTTGAGAACATGTCACCAGAAAGTGACTGACTCCATCATATCTCACTGCTTTGGCTGGGGGTGCCAATGGCCCTCCAAGTCTCTTCCTTATTTCTTCAACCCTTATAATGCCTCGTGCATTTGTCTCCTGTACTGTAGGTGTGTGGTAACTACTGATGGATCAATATGATGGTGGAACCTAAAGGCAGCGACTATTGCCATGTTCAGTATGTCTGAAAAAATGTTCCACCACCACCACTTTGAACGTAGTCTTGGTCTGTACGATGCGAACATTCTCTCACAGACATCATCACCTCTCATTCCTTTATTGTACATCTTCATGAGATACGGTTGGGAGACTAGCTTGTTGTTTTCTTTCTTCACATCCCTTTCTCCTGTTTGAAGTGGATTCACAACATAACAGTTACTAGCAACAGTCACAGTAGAGTTGTCATTCCACTTCACACACACTACAATACCATTTGACCTTCAATCAAATCACCCTCTCACGTTTTTCAACTTCATTCTTTGTTGGGAGAGGACAGCGTCCTGTTCCCTTTGCAGGAATGGTTCCACAGGCTCGAATAGCCTTTTGAGGCAATTCTGTCTGCAGCTTATGGCTTATGAAAAAAATAATCAAAGAACACATGTTGGTATGGCCTCTCAATTGGCTGCAACATTTTATTGACAACTCGGGATTCCAAAAGTGACATAGTCACCCTTTTTACCATGGTAGATGGAGAAGATGTATGGATATCCATGCACACTACACACCATGCACATAATGTGTCTAAAATTGTGTTGTTTCCATTGTCAGCAGACTCTCTGGATCTGCGTCTGAGACAAGTATATATGCAGAAATACTCAAAGCAGGGTCAGTGACCTAATGTATCTTGGGGAGGTCAAGGTGCAACAAGTATCAAATGGTTTCTGTCTGTAAGGTAGCGATGTAGTACTAGATCTGAAACCTGCTTATTCCTGTATGAACATGGGTAAATTTTATAGGGCAACATGCCAACGTTCCCATTTGGGTAACATCAGAAGTCTTCTACTCTGCGCATTCTAAAAAAATCAGTGGATGTAATATCAAAGCCATTAGTCGAGCTATTCAGTAAAATAACAGAGAAACAGTAAGGTGCCTCGTGAGTGGAAACTAGCAAATGTAACCCCGATATTTAAAAAAGGCAACACATTGCAGCCAGGAAAATATCGACCAACAGGTTTAACTTCAGTGGTGTGCAAGTTGTTGGAAACTATTCTCAGAGACAAATTTGTTAAGCACTTAGAAATAGTCTCATCAAAGATTCACAACATAGTTTTCGAAATAAGCGCTCTTGCCTCAGGAATCTCTTGGATTTCATCTGTGATGTGTTCAATATATATGACAAGACCAGATCTGCTGACACTGTATATCTCGATTTTCCAAAATCATTTGATAAAGTTCACCATAAAAGATTACTTGAGAAATTGAATGCGCATTTGTTCAGAGGGAATGTGCTGGGGTGGATTGATAATTGACTTACAGAACATAAACAGATGAACGTTATAAATGGTAAAGATTGGGACTGGAAAGATGTTACTAGTGGTGTGCCACAGGGCTCAGTACTGGGTGTTATTCTGTTTTTAATATACATAAATGATATAGATGAGGGTTTAATTCGTAAAATAACCAAATTTGCTGATGATACTAAAACTGTTAACAAAGGCAGGCAATACAGAGTGACCTCGATCAACTGATTAATTGGGCCCGAACCTGGCAGATGGACATTAGTATTAGTAAATGCAAAGTGCTTAACATTGAAAATAGAAATGGAAAAGCCAGTTACACCATGAATAACATTCTACTAGATAATGTCAGTCGTGAAAAAGAATTATTATCAAAAATGATCTAAAGCCAAGAGAACAGTGTACTGAGACTGTTAAGAAGGCCAACAAATTAATCGGAATCATTGGTAGGGCATTCGAATATAAATACAATAATAACATCCTCACCTTATATAATTCTCTGGTTCGCCCAGATTTAGAGCATTGTGTCCAGTTCTAGTCACCTTATTACAAAAAAGATATTGATAAACTTGAAAAAGTACAACATCGGGTAACCAAAATGATGCCTCGCTTCTGAAACAAACAATACGAGGTGCGTTTAGAAGCCCTGAATCTCTTCACCCTACCTAAACGCAGATTACGAGGAGATATAATTCAAGTATTTATAATATTCAAGGGGCACGATAACATGGCTGTTGATAAATACTTCACAATGGATCACTCGAATTATACTAAAGGCAAAATAAATGGCAAACGATTCCACTTGCATGAAGCTAAGCATTTATGATTTAACAGAGTTGTGAATATATGAAACAAATTAACCCCAAGGGTAGTAAATTGATACAGTACTAACCTTTAAAGGCTGCTTGGATAAGTATCTGTCGTCTAACCCGCAGCTTAACATGTTTACTCAAGAATGAAACACTTGTGTATATATAGCAACTTTTTTTTTTTTCTCAGAGCCCGGATCAATTTATTCAATGCAATTATAGTATAAGCACAGACTAGGATATGCACAGATAGCCCTGAGTTAACGGTCACTACTCTTATATTCGACCTGTGATGGGCTTTGGATCACTGAGGGTCCCTGTTACTAAAGTGACCACCTTCGGGATTTTTTTTTAATCTACCAGGGGCCATTGCTTCAGGAGGAAACTTGTGTATTTGTCCCGCATGGGAAACTTCCTAGTCTCAGTGAAGTCAACAGAGCTGGGCCCTGATTGACTGCTGCCTACCTTAAAAGCACCAGGTAAGGCTGCCGCACCACCCCTGAACATCCACACCGTGCACTGTGCAATTTCCACACTGTGTCTACAGGCGCCCCATTAACTCAAGGTACCAATACCTGTCGTGCCTTAGTTATTTACTATTTGATTATTCATTTTACTTTACTACTTTCTCTTTCAGATTATTGAAATGGCAGCTTATAGATAAAGTATTATAGAACGTAACTTTTCCTTTCAGTCTTTCCTACAAAATTTCCATACCAATTTTTCCATGCTGCATGGTGATTTTTCTCACTTTTTCCTACCAAATTTAACTGGAGAGTTTGGGGGCTGGGAGAGCCTTGTTGCTTTATTATTTCTGTCCTTCAGCATGTGGAATTAGATCTCGTAGTCATAATCTACACTGTAACAAACAGCCTCGAAAGGACCATAAGGTCTGTTGCTGTTTGCATTCCTTTCTACTCATTTGTACTCCTTTATACTTTATCTTTACAAAGTTATGCTCTTTTAGTCTATTGATGATTTCAAGTGGGATAAAACTTTCTAAAGAAATACTCAATATAATATATATTTGGTGACTAAGATTTAGCAACAAAAAATAAATAAAATAAAACCTAGATTGGTAAAAAAAATTGTGATAAGTAGAAGAGCAAACTGATAAAAAAATAATTTATGTACATATGATTAACTGAACACCAGTGAAGTTAGTTTGGCACTGTGAGTAAGAAATCATCAATAAACTGCTTTTTTTTTTTTTTTTTTTTTCATTTTCATTTTAAAGTTCCCAAAATGGGAACGTTGGCGCTTACTAAAATGAATTTAAAAGCATTTGGGAGTAGAATGCCAATCGCCAGCCAAAATATGTTGTTGGATAAGGTACACGGTACCTACAAACCATATTAGAAGACCAGCTATTTTGGCAGCAGATACATAAGCATACAAACACGCACAGACCCTCACACAGACACACACTGACAAAAACTATATCACCTATCCTTGCTAAAAGCCGGTGATCAAGATATATAGCCCCTGGCATTCAGTCGTCTTTGATCAAACCTACACCTAAAGTAACTGGCTTCTGCACACCCGCATAGTTACTATATCCTGAAGGTTTCGTGAAAATTTGTCCCTAACTTTTCGAGATTATTTGGCAACACACACACACACACACACACACACTCACACACACACACACACACAAAAGCTATATCTCCTCTGCTTGCTAAAGGTGGGTGATAAAGTGAAATAGAACTGTTATTAACAAAATGCGAATGCCTCATTAGAGCTGGGTACAAAAGCACTTAAATAATTTTCTTATCTATCATTTTGTAGGATGTGGGTACGACATATTAATGTAAGGTCTGAGGTACTGCTTGTTTAAAGGGAAAGACTTCAACTCAAGCGTAGGGTAAAAAATTAAATCGATGTGTCAAGGATGAAATTGCTCTCACGTCAAGTGTGTGTGTGTGTGTGTGTGTGTGTGTGTGTGTGTGTGTGTGGTGGATTTGTGGTGAGTCTTATTAGGATTTAGATAATGCAACAGTGTAGTGTATGTATATTTTATATAACTAATTATAAAGTATATGTCAAGTATAGGAGAGGAGAAAGCAAGGGTGAAGGGAAGGTAACCAGAGAACAAAGAAGAAACTGACTGTGGCAGTATGATGTATGTATGTGTAGATAATGTATAGATAATGTGAATAATTATGCTGGGTTAATAGTGTAGGTTATGTAGATGATGTCTAAGTAACGTGTACATAATGTGTTGATAAAATAGATGTTTTGATAACGTAATGTCAAGGATACGTACATAATGCGAAGAAAATGTGTAGATAATGTGTAAATAGTGTAGATAGTGTGTAAGTACCATAATGTGTAAATAATGTAGATAATGTGTAAGTAATGGAAATGATGTTTGGATAATGTTAATGAAGGTAACATTTAGATAATGTGCATAATATGCTTAATGAAATTTTTTTTTTCCTCTGAGGAATGGGGGAGGGAAGAAGTTAAACTAGCCATTCAGCGAAGTACAGATCCATTATCGTAAAAACCGATAGGTGGAGTGACGTTGTTAGTGTTGATCAACGCCGGACTGTTTGGCAGAATAGACCCATCAACCGCAGGCAAGCAACAACCCTTGCAGGGCCATCCTGTGCAGTGAACTTACGTTCCTTTGAGGCTGACAGCACCTAGCGGTAGCGAGGCACGGGGAACAGTGTGGTGGCTTGTGTCCTGGATGAATGACGCATTGACGTCACGCCACGCAGATAACAGCAGCACCTTAGCAGTCTCCACGACACTTTTTTATCTCATTTTATGGTCACCGTCCAACACTGTTAATGGTGTCCTGTTTTTTTTTTTTTTTCTTAATCCAAGGAAGAAGGAACTAAAGGATTATAGGAAACTATTAGGCTTGTTACTCAGAGACACGTAAAGTGGAAAGAACATAATAAAAAAAGTGAAAGTAAGGAAAGGGGAAAGTAGAAGGAAAGAGGACAGACATAAATATATAAAGGTGAAGACAGAAGTAGGCAGCACTACATCAAGCTAGTGAATGCTGGTCATCACCACTTACAACCAATGCACTGGTGTAAAGTCTGGTGGTTGTGGCTACGAAAAAAGATGACTGGATTGATTTCACATGACATTTCTATAGTGAATGCTAAGTCCTGTCACTTTTTTTGTCTCTGTACCAGGACCGTTTATGTGTCTAAGTCCATCTGTTGCCAGACGATTTGATTTAGCTTAAGCAAGGCCTTTGGTGCTAAGAATGTACTGTGGTGGCCGGCTTGCACACGCCTGACATTGGCGGCCAGCTCTACTCTACACGTTCATGTCATGCGACGGGTTTTCATGAGGACTTGCTCCATAGGGACGGAAAATATCACTTTTTGTCAATTGAGAAGTGACCAACCCCAACCAAGTGCTTCACACGCAGATATAGGCGTGGAGGACTTTTTGAGTTTATAGTGAGAATAGCATGTGGAATCTGTGCTGTTATGGTTGCGATTGCAAGTGAGTGATAAATAAGGTACACTGGCAACTCATTGTGTACCATTACATCTCATGATTTTATTCAGGGAAAGCTCTGATAGTGAAGGTGGTAATAAAGGCTATAACCTGTCTATCTTCTCCCCTTCGAACAGTGCTTCATAAGTAAACTATCTACTTGTTGCAAGAAAAAAGTGGCAAATCTTCTCGTAGTAAATGGGTTCATGAAGGCTATGCTCACTCCACCGCTATCTTCCCAAACTGGAAATGTCTCTAATAGCTTGAGTAACACTGTCTGGCGTTAATAAGAATAAAGTAGTTGTCTTGGTGTGAACGGGATATTGAAAGTTGCATCAGTCCACTCCAGTTCTTAGTCTCACTTCAGCTGCTTAAAATCGTCTGTGGTGGCACTGAAAGACGCCGTTTGTGAAAGTGTTAATGATGGCCATATTCAACAGTACTATATCGGAAGGTCTCTCTTACGAGTACTCTGAGTAAACTGGCGTTGTGCTGCGAAAATGGAATTACTGTAAAAGGATGTCACTGTACTGAGGGAGTTAATGTTGTGCCAGTCAAGAACTAGATAATTGGCGCCACTTAACTGCAGATGATTTTACATAATCTAAGAAAGCATATCAGCATATAAATACACCCTTGATAATACTACCACACCAGTCCTTAACCAGACACTGCTGGCATATGTTCAGTATGGGCAGTGAGTATTAGCCAATGCCGTGAAAATGTGAAGATGTGTGTCGCGTTGTAATACGCCTGGGCATCAGGGCCAAACACTTAGGTGGCTTGGTCATGTGGAGAGTATGGAGAGTGAGAGACTATGAGTTTGTACTCGTGTGTCAATGAGGTGGAGGAGGGAAGAGGGGACGGGAGACCGAGAATGATATAAAGGGATGGAATAGAAAGGTATATGAGAAAGGGGAGTGTAAGTTGGGGGGAGGGGGCAGCGAAATGGCAGGGGCTACGGCGACACGGAGACGATTTGTTTGTGGTCACCCTTTACGCCTACGGGATTAAGGTGTCTGGTTATATACTCGTACATATAGGTAGATAGTCAGGGAACGGACTGTTTGATGATGCTTCGTGTTGGATGCATTCGAAACCAGAGAGGGTGTTCAGACAGCATAGCATGCCACGCCCGAAATTTGACTATGACCCATGACAATTACCTTTGATCCAACTACACAAAAGTCGAATACTTTCCTACAATTAACACACATCGTATCACATTCATGAGACATCTTCATACCCTAAAATTTTATCATGACCCATGACCTTTGACCTTGGATTGTACTCTACAAAAACCAAACAACTTCTTTCCAGACCCATATGAAACATGTCAATCTTCATGTGAATCGGATGGGGCACTGACGAAGTATTTTGTAAAAAAAATAATGCATACAAACCTTCATGCATATATGCATAATATATACATAAATATAACCCAACTGGATGATTGAGCTAGGCCTTCAGCATTGCTGTTAAAACTCAATTTCCCTTCACACATGCCAGTCACCTACATCTGTTAGAAAATGTCTATTAGTTTGTCTTATATCATTTCATTTTCATCTACCTGCTATCAACACACAGTCACCAAGCACAGCAAAGCAAAATTCTGCAGCCGCACTCAACAACAGGAGACACAATGAAACCTAGAGGCTGACAGAAAATGTTAATAACATAAATGGCTCTAAGAAGACAAAAGACAACTATGATATTCACATCCACCACACAAGTATCCAAAGGGCAAATAAATAGTTTTATGCCCTCGGGTCTCATTACTTCTAAAACCTCGTTCATGTTAGGTTAGTCAGTGTGCAACATTTTGCTATAAAAAATTCGGGGCTTTCCTTCCTTGGTGGTAGACCATCCGAGGAGGATTGCAGAATCCCACCCCTCTTTAAACTTGGTCCAACAGGAGGCTTACCACTGTGCATACTTTCAGAGTACAAAAAAATTTGATTGTGCGAACCAAAAGTCGCCTGGGACCAATGGGAACACAAGCCCCCATCCACGTAGGAGACAACCTTAAATTGTTTCCCTAGGACTAATACCTAGTCTGGGTAGAAGTCTACCGCAGTTTAATATTTTGCTTCATGGGTTAAAAAATATGGCATTCCTATCCTGGAGACAGATCCCTCGTAGTAGGTAGGGGAGTCCCACTATTCCTAAAAGCACGTCAGAGTGGAATTCTATCACAGTCCAATTTAGTTTTCCAACACCATCCAAGACCCTCACGTTTGTCAGGCAGCTATTTCTCTGAGAACCATTTCCTCATCCTGCTCCTCCTCCTCCTCCCCCTTCTCTTCCATCTGCTCCTCCTCCTCTCTCCTCCTTTGCCTCCTCCTCTTCCTTCATTCTGGAGACATACTCGTACTATGCGGTCTCGTAAACACAACCGTCAGATGTTTTATACAGTACCACTAAAGGGACAGCTCTCGTGACAAGGTTAGAAAAAGTCTCTTTGTTCCTTAACTACGAGACAGTCAGACTGCCCCAAATCACAGCTGATCTTAAGTCCAGACAGACAACAAATTGGTAGCGATTTAGTTAAAGCATCTAACAACCATCACATATCCAAATGAAATCTTTCAATATAGCCAACATTTATTCAACACAACCAACATTCAGCTAACAGCCAACACACAGCCTCACTAAATTACCATGATATCAACAGCCTGCCCTCGTTCAGCCTGGTTATCAAATCTAAGATCTATAATATTAATGAAAAATAAGTAGCATGGTTCTTTGTAGACCTTTTGCTTATAATATCCAAGTGGTGACACGTGACGTAGTGTAAAATGTACTAAGAGCTAAAACATCTGTGCTAACGCCATCACACCAGCACAGAATAAAATAGCGCTAGCTTATTATCAGCATAAATGACTCGATATTACTACAGAACTGGTTACGTGATGATGTGTGAGTCCACCCTATACAGCAGCAAGCAGCCACACCAATACGACTGGAGCCAACACCCAGCCAACACAAAAAAGTCAATACAGCCAACAGTCAACTCAGCCAACACACAGGCAGCCCTCATTCAGTCTGCTTATCAAAGCAGAGAGAAGTATTAAGCACCACTAGCTCGCTCAACGTATAGCCAACAGAATAGGACTGGAGTTGAGAGAGGAGTTTGGGTTTAATAATTGGAACAGCAGCAGGAGAATGGTTGGGTGACAAGAGGATGGGTGGGGTATGAAAGTGTTAATAGTGGGTGAGGCGAGATGGTATAGTGACAAAAGGTTGGGATGGTAGGGTGCCATTTGGGTGGGAAGGGGCGTGGTAACGAGAGGGTGGGAAGGGGTAGGGTGACAAGAGTGTGGGTCGGGTAGGGTTGGGGTGACAGGAGTGTGGATGGGGAGACAAGCATAAGGGAAAGGTTGGGTGATAAAAGGGAGAATGGAATATTATGGTAACAAGAGTGTGGGTTGGGTGGTGGGACGACAAGAGTGTGGGTCGGGTGGGATGACAAGAGTGTGGGTGGGGTGGTAAGAGTGTGGGTGGGGTGGTGGGGTGACAAGAGTGTGGGTAGAGAGGTGAAATGAGAAAAGTGTTGGTGAGGTGGTGACAAGAGTGTAGAAGAAGTAAGCTAGTGACAAGAGTGTGGCTGGACTGGTGAAAAGAAAGTGGATGGGGTGGGATGGTGACAATAGTGTGTGTGGGGTGGTGGTATGCCAAGAGTGTGGGTGGGGTGGTGGTATTACGAGAGTGTGGGTGGGATAGTGGAATGACAAGAGTGTGGGTGAGGTGGTGGTATGACAAGGGAGTGGATAGGATGGTGGCATGACAAGAACGTGGGTGGGGTGGTGGTATGCCAATAGTGTGGGCGGGGTGGTGGTATGACAAGAATGAGGGTGGGGTGGTGGAATGACAAGAGTGTGGGTGGGGTGGTGGAATGACAAGAGTGTGGGTGGGGTGGTGGTATGACAAGAGTGTGGGTGGGGTGGTGGAATGACAAGAGTGTGGGTGGGGTGGTGGTATGACAAGAGTGTGGGTGGGGTGGTGGAATGACAAGAGTGTGGGAAGGGTGGTGGAATGACAAGAGTGTGGGTGAGGTGGTGGTATGACAAGAGTGTGGGTGAGGTGGTAGTATGACAACGGTGTGGATAGGATGGTGGTATGACAAGAGTGTGGGTGGGGTGGTGGTATGACAAGTGTGGGTGGGGTGGTGGTATGACAAGAGTGTGGGTGGGGTGGTGGTATGACAAGTGTGGGTGGGGTGGTGGTATGACAAGAGTGTGGGTGGAATGACAAGAGTGTACAGTAGGTAGGGTGGTTGGATGACAGGGGCATGGAATTTATCACATTCTCATTCCTGATTTACCTGATTATTTCAGCAAAATCATCCATCATACACACCATTGCCTTTTGCATTTAGCGTCGGTGTTGGAGAGGGACGCCTTCTCGTTTATAGATATAACATAAGAACGTCCTTGATCTCCCTGCCTATCCCCCAGGAGGAGAGTTCTGGACGGTAGGACAGATAACTTGAATTAGCACTCCACCATGTTGAAGTTCAGATGAGCTCAGGCCACAAAAAAACATTCAATATCCTTCCCTTTTCTTAGCTTCTTTTCCTTTCGATTTCTCTACCATCTCTCCTCCTTCTCCTCTTTTTCCTTTCTTCCATTCTCTTCCCACCCCAACATGAGCTCCTTCCCTTCTCTTCCCTTCCCTTTCTTTTCAATTTTCCTTGCCTCCCATTCTTCCCCGGTTCCACTTTCTACCTTCCTACTTATGGTCCCGAATTGCCTGATAATGGTAATAAAATATAGCCCTTGCAATTTTTTTTTAGTATTTATTTTTATTACACTGCCTTTTCCTATCGTTTCACCCTCCCTCCTTTCTCATTTTCTTCCCTCCCTATTAGCAGGTGTGAATTACCTGATTACATCCAGACAAACGGTGTGCTCATGTTAATCCCATACCATAAATCCGATTGCCGGGGTAACTGTCAGGATATTGGACTCGAATGACACTCCCTCCGCTACCCATCACCTCTCTTTAATCCTTTCCTGTAATTACCTCCCCGATGCTGCTTGCAAATGAGTCCACCGGATTTATGTTGACCAAAATTTTACCAGTTTACAGCAACAGAGTGGTTCTGTTTTCGTTGTACCATGGCAGTGCCAAATCGATCAAGCCACTGAGTTCCTTCAATCTATTTATCTACTTACACATAGCCAAAAGCTTTAATATCAGGTAGGGTGACCATAAAAAAAAAAAAAAAAAAAAAAAAGCGCCTACATTTCATCCATTCCACTGCCGACTTTCCTCCAGCTCACACCACAGTTATTCATGTCTCCATCTCACCCCTGCAACACAATCCTTCGTCTCTCTTCTACACCATTTTCTTTTTTTCTCCACTGTTCCTCTGTCCCCCACCTCCTTTGATCACACAACTCTCTTATCCAGTGTAAATCCCTAAGGCAAAATGTCATTTTTCACCCCCTGTAGCCTTTGTGAAACTCCTGAATCTCTTTACTTTCATTCATTTGAAATTTTCTGCTATCATATTGTTTTCAGCTTAGCAAACTTGGCTGAAAGGGAAGTTCGGTATGAAAGCAGGAAAAGATGGAAGTGAAAGTGACAGCTGCAAGTAAAGGAGGCAGATGAATGCATTTGAAATTTCCATGCCTCTGTGTCAGTCAACTTGTATGGAAGCCGCATTTTTTAAGCCACCATCAGAGACTCGTAGAAGAGCATTATGAACTTTGCTAATGAAAATGAACGGATGCTGGGGCACAGAGCATCATTTAAAAATATAAAGAAAATTATCTGTTCAGGTTAGGTGTAAATCTACAAACTGGCTGGCGCAGACTGTACCTGGTTGAGCTAAAATGGACGTGAATTGCCATAATGTTTCCAAAGTGGCCTGACTGGACCTTAGTTTACCTAAATGGCCCACACTGAATTTGAACTAATGTGAATTCTGACTGGGACACACTGGACATGAAGGCTCTGAAAGGACTTATTGTAGCTGGACCTGAACAACTTCATAAATATTATGTCAGAGGATCCGAGTCAGGCATTTTTTTTTTTTTACCCCATCCCCTAAGCTAAATTCGTATAGGGGTTTTATTCATCCTTGTGTAGATATCTGTACAGCCGTTATGTGTGGAATCAATGACTTTTCACCCACATCATCTCTCCCTCCAGTGACTCCCTCCACTTGCATTTTCCTTCCCTTCCTCTCTCTTCCAAGATGGGGTTTGCGCTGTTCACATTAGATAACTAAAGGGACTGGGACCCTGAATGAGAAGACTTATTTTATTCATACCATTCCTAGACAATTTTATTCATATAATCATAGACTAATGGGAGTGGTGGCGCTTACCTTAAATATCCCCTCGAATACGGGACGTTTTCCTAATAATGCATAAAACAGTCTGGAAACAGTGAGAATTAAACGAGTAAAACGGCACAACTCTTCCTAAAGCAGGACTGAAGACGATGGTGGCAAAAATTAATCACAAAAAAGCCCTTGGGCTGAAGGACCTACGAATAACGTTGATGAACAAAGCAGAAAACATTTGAACAGTTGACGCCTTACATCCATTAGTTGGGGTAGCACTTTATTATCAATTTATGCTTAGGGAAAACAGACAAGCAGCTGAAAGCTTGTATCAAATATCCCTACAAGGCCATATAGAAATGTGGCTGGTTCAACACAGATTTATCCTCTTCACTACAATGATGGTGCTTGAGATGGACACCTTCACGCAGTGGCCTCGGTATAAAAATGCGGCTCTTTTGCCAGGTTATATGAAGGTCTCTGACCGCCCTCCCTACATTACAGGAGAATGGTAACTCCACCCTGCAGTCCGCTTGGTTCTCGTCTAGATGAGGCTGAGGTCACACTAATATATATATCTATGGTGATAGTCTAATAGCTTTGTGCTGAACCCGAAAATTGTTGGTACTCTAAGGCACTTTTTATAGATTCATGAACCATGGAGATCATAACTGAGGAATGAGTCAGAAGCCAGTTGGACAAGTGTTGACAGCAGTCAGAGTATACATACATTCAACATGGTTGCCTCCAGACTACAAATACAAAAATGGACATAACTGATAACTGGAGAATGGCGAAACGATGATCCTGGTCTCACTGTAGGGGCTTTCAGGTGTGACTCCTTCCGTGTTAACTCTTTATTAGTGGCATTATATTTTATTTCAGTCACACTAAGACAAACACGAGAATGTTACAGCTTATTCGATCTCATCTGAGAAGAGATGAACTTTAAGCTTTTGAAAGCTATCACCTGATTTGTTGTCAGAGTACATTCATTATTAGCAACACATTCTGAAATATATTTATTAGAGTTACAGTAACTGACTGATGATTAAATTGCCCAAATAAAATATATATATAATTACCAGCATATTTTAATTCTAAAACGGGGCCTTACAAAGTTTATCAAATGATCTAGATACGATTGAAATTTGAATTTTTGAGACCAATAAAATCCTGTCCAAGTAAATTTTTACTAGTACATTGATTTTCTTTTTCTTGGTCAGGCAAATTTAAGATAAATACTATCATTACAGTGATAGTATATAAAATCTATATGGGTCGCGACCCAAAGGTGGGTCGCAAGAGGAATTTTGATGGGTCGCAGGGACATAGAATAGGCCTAATGCTTTCAATGTATTTATTTACTTAATTGAAACTAATTATCCTTACTACACTATTACCATATTCGTAATAACTATGATAAGATATATACTGGTTACTCTCTCTCTCTCTCTCTCTCTCTCGTTTTTTACCCAGTGGGTCGCGAAGTCTTGAAATATTCTAAATAGGGTCATACACTAAAAAGTTTGAGAACCGCTGATCTAACCTAACAAATATGATGAGGAGGGGTAGGCCGCCCGTGGGATGTCCCACTTGACTAACCAGACAAATATTCGAAATTATTTGAGAGCGTTTTGCTGTCGCATCAGTTTGCATTATGATTTCTACCTTCCCATCATCAGTAAGTTTGCTGTCTTTTTTGTTCTAAATATCTAGGTACAACTTACAACAGAGCTGTGACAAGGTATAGTCTACAAGATATTTAAAGCTGACAGTGACATATAGCTTCTTCACCCGTGTCTACCAGTCATTCTTTGAAATTCCAATGTTTTACTATGTTAGATTTTACAAAATATCAAAGTAATGACATTCATTCATTTATTCATCATCCAGCCCTTAGTTGTCCCATGAGGAGCGTAGGAGCCCGGGGCTTGGCAAGTTGGTCCTGACATTTATATGAGAGTGACCAGCCTCACTCCTCCCTGAGTGGCATTACATGAGTAATAAACCCCAGCCGTCCCTTGGATATAAACCTTCACCGGCTCAATCCGATTGGAGCGCCATAATTACCCACTAAACCTCCAGGTGCCAAAATTTGTTTATATGGTTACCACCCAGCAAAGTAAATGTTTCCTGGTGTAAAGAAATCCATTTGGCTTGTCATTCAGTGTACAGTCACCCACAGGCAGGAAGAATAAGAAAGAATGAAGGAAAGAAAGAAGAGGATGGAATGAAAGAAGGATGGAGGAGAGGAAAGGGCAGACACCCGAGAGCAGAGCCATATCGAGTGAGTGGATGGCGAGTGGTAATGACAATTTACTTTAATTAAAGTTTCTAGACCATCTCATCAGTTTTGTATGGCCCCGTTTTAGAAAGAAACTATACAGATAACTATAAATAGAATTATACTTGGGTAATCATATCGTCAAATGGTTATAGGTAAATAAAAATAGTTTAAAACGCATCTTTAATAATGAATGTACTCTGACAACCAGTCAGCTGCAAGCTTTTAAAAGCTTAAAGCTCATCTCCTCTCACATTAGATCGAATAGACTATAGTTCACCATATTTAGTACAAGCTTCTAGGCTATAATGGCTAGCTCTAAGCAGACCAAACTTTGTCAGCGACCGAAAGTGAGTTTCGGTAGAAAAAGTCATTTCTGTGTGGTGGTACCGAAGGACAACATCCCACTCAAGAATCATGGCTCTGGGTCAACAACCTTCGGATCCTTAGCATTTCTCGCAGTCATGATTTTAATGATTTTCTGCAGAAGTGCATTTGATGATATTTGCCCCCTGACGTGGTGGATGCAGGTCAAGCGTGTACGAAGCACACTTGTAGTACTCATTAACATCTATAAACACACAAAATTTCATTAGATGCCATCCACCCACTGTGGAGCTAGGGAACTTGAAATTCGCGGGATAGCCCACCGGAGGTACAACTTATAGGTGGTGCTGCCGGCGACTACAAGTGACTTTCGACACTGTATGTCATTTTTGTACGAAGGTACTCCAGTGCACCATTCCACCAAAGAATCATGGCCTTGGCTTAATAATCTTCGTAGCCTTAACGTTTTGCACTAGCATAGTTGTGATTTAATCCATTTTCACCATTTTCACATTTGATGGCCTTTGACCCTTGACCTGACCAATGTAGCACATAGGTGTACAACAGAAAGTTGTAGTACAAGTCACTGTCTATAATCATGCAAAGTTTCAATCACTTCCATTGAGCCACTGGAGAACTACGGGAGTATTTTTGAAAACCGGTACTGATTGCTAGGGATGCTGAGGCCAATCTTTGCAAGGGTGCCACTTGAAAACAAGAGGACAGATAAGTAGTGACCTCAAGATTACACCTAAAGAAGTCAGAGCTTTCACCGCCTATTAGTAATGCGTCTACAGCTCCAAACGTTAAAAATAAAAAAAAATAAAAAAAAGATTTTTCAACAGTTGCTAGTCAATGAGTAGTTGCCTAGCAACTATAACCTTGTGGACACAGCCAGGTCATAGGCTGGTTATTGTGTCCAAGTTTGGTCAGAATCAGTTAATTCTGAAAGGTAAAAGTGCCTGCCACAATTAAACAAGAAAGAAAGACCAAAAGAAAGAAATCAAGCAAGAAAACGTGACTAATAATAAGGACAGCACGAACTGGCCAAAAGGAAGACCAAAAGAAAGAAACACAAGAAAATGCGACAAACAATTAGGGCAGCATAAGCTGGTCAATTAACTGGTATGAATGAGGTGCTGGAAAGTATACTAAGACTACGAGATTAACCTTAGAACAGTAGCGTCAATTTTTTGTAACAATTCCAGTATCATCGGGTCAAAAAGACCCAGCAGAGAAAAATTCTAATGACAATTCATTGACAATAATATTTGCCACAAGTGGTTTATATCTACACCATCAGTCATTTTAACCATCTGCTGCCTAGTGACTGATTTACAGCCTGTCTTTAGTACCATGAGCTGTAGGGCAACATGACAAAAATGGACATAAGTTTTGGGGATCGAAAACAAGTTTATTTCACCTACTTATTTCTAATGTAGTAAACCCCATATAATGCTTAATGATTAATATTATCTAACGAGCAAGGAAGATAATTTATAAGACAATATAATATTTTTATTATTATATATTAGGCTAATAAATAACAGACGTCATGACACTTCCCAGTTACAATGGCTGCCTCACAGAGCCTAGTCCTACACCAACACACACTAATACTTATATTTCACACAATTCAAAGTTATTATATCATTTTCCAATTTCACTAGTGGCACATGAAGATTATTTATCATCTCTCCAATTGGTATCATTGGGTCTAATAGATGAAGACACCATAAAAACATTGATAAAATTGGAGCACAGACTTTCACACCCACCCTTTGTAATGTCTCAGTGGAAACTGCAGGTACACAGAAAGGGATGGCAGTACTACCAACGTAACCCCATAAAACAAAGAAATGTCAGGCGTCTGAGAGACCCAGTGATACTGTTCTAGGGTTACGAAAGCAAGAGAAAAAATGATGGTGAGAGGTATCGCATGACATACAAGGGAATAGATGCTTACTTTATATACTGTAGACATATCCCAGTCAGGATGTGTGCTAGAAACACATTCATAGAATTAACGGCGAAGGAAGATGTTATAGGACCCCAAAGGGCAGGAAATTAAGAAAATTTGAGAGACTGGGGAAGTGAGAGATACTAAAAAGACAAAAATAATGCAAGAGAATACTGTACATACGTCTCTTATATATAAATATCCTAATAATATAGAGATTCTAGAATGTGTCTTCAGCCCACAAAACCACAATTCCAAGTACAGTATTCTCAACGTTTTAGCTTTGTTGCGCTTTTTCCTTAACGATTTCATCCGTTTATTGTGCAATCGTATGCTCTTATTGTATTTATATATTTTCATACTAGCAAGGACGACATAAAAATATTGCACAAAATAATGACGCTCCATAAACAGGGCAAACATGGGAAGAAGGAGTTGGTATCAAGCATTCTAAACCCGCGATATTAGGAAAGCCAGTCGAAAAGAAAGAATGTAAGGAGTTAAAAAGATAACCTGCAAGAGAATATCTACGTTCCTTTTGTTCATATTACATTGTAGCCAAAAAGTGATTGAAACTCTATGAAGTCAATGAGATTACAGGCTGCGTCTTTGTCAGGAAAGATGACTCACCAACACCTATTCCTTACCAGTATATTTTCTGCACATGGCACATTAAAATACTGATGTATGTTATGTAACTGTGATACAAGATACACATAAGCAACATAAATGAGAGTAATAATGTTTATGCAGGATATATGACAATGGAGGAGGTACTAGAAAGCCTCTTAAATACATCTCGGTAAGTCTATGAGGGTGAGACAAGAGGCTGGTATGTGAGGACATGAGTGAGATAAGGCAGTAATGTAGGTGAGGCAGTGGATGCTACACTGTTACGGTACGCAAATGAAGACAAATCCTCTGAGGAGAGTAGAGGGACATGATGGAGAGGGTGGAGTGACTGGGGAGTGAGAAAAGGGCTGGATGAAGGAAGGTAACGGTTGGTGAGGTTATTATAATTACAAATCATAATAGATAGATATATAAATAGATAGATAGACAGCCCTATGCGAGCCTGGGAAAAGGAAATGAGCTTGCAAGTTACACTGAGGAAAAGCTGACGACAGATTACGAAGTAGCCAGTCAGGAGATGATGCAGTTAGTTTGTCAGCGATACACCAGGTGAACAAAGCTGAGTGACCATACACACACATACACACATACTCACACACAGGCTTCTTAAACTTTCCATCCACAAGGAACACACGTGATACGTCTCTTGTTTCACCAGAATTTAGGAAAGAGAGCTCAGAAGGAGACAAGCCATACAAGAGGCAGGTCGCAGGGAGAAGGGCTTGGCAACTTTGAGAGAGAGACAGAGAGAGCGAGACAGAGAGATAGCTAGCGGGACTGGACTCTATACTCCGCTCTGTGTGAGAGACTTGTTAATATTTCCAAGACAAATAAAAATAGTCCCATACTATTCTTTACCTCTCCTGTCACTACATGACAAAATGGGAAAGAAGATTATCTACTACAAGCTACTCCAAGATATAAAAACCGCTCATCCACAAGTCTAATATATATATAACTCAACCACAAAGGAACCACAAAGTATTTTATGACATTTGGTAGCAGCGAATCTACGGACATCATCTCCGAATCAAAAGCAAATTTCTACAAAAGCAGGCGAGACTCTACAAGATTAGCTTCAGTTCTACAGTGATTCCTACAAAATACAGCCTACAATGCAAATAGCCTACAAGTCCACAAAACAACTCTATAATCTTCACGTAACTTCAAGCAGCAACAAGAAGTATATAAAACAAAGCAAGTAAAGAAGAGGAAAGACCAAAGCAACAAGCACACAAGCCCCCACCACTCTCTCCCGCTATCGCTGACGCAGAGGTCAAGACACGCAGCAAAACACCAAGTCCATATTCACAACTCATCTTACTCACCCGTCTTCACTCAAGTTACTCATCGCTACTCATTCACTCACCACAGCTACCAGTGTGGGAAGCTGACGTCACCATGTGCTGAGATGACATCACAACGCGAGTCTGCCATGCCAAGCAACGTGTGACTGACACCAGGCACTTCTCACCCACTACTCATTACTCATTATTCACATAGCTCCTACTCATACTCATTTATTTTCACAGTTAAGTTGGAAATTCGACGTTCTATGCTGAGGTTTGCCTGGGACAGCCGTTAACCACCACAAGCACCAGGCCATGGAATTTCCTGAGTAATATCGTCCATCAACACACCACTAGAATTATCAAGAGATCTTCAATCAAACCTGTATTTTTCTTCCGAGATCGACTTTTGTATCGACACACCTCTACGATCTGTATCAAGTGGGTAAAATTATACTTACTCATTTCTTCTCAGTGCTAAAATTAGCTATATTCAACTTATTTACTCATCTATTTTGCTAGGACATAAATAAACAAGAGGCGTATTTGATAACACCATATCTTAATGACAGGAATATTTTCTCCACCCCCCACGTTAATACCAGATGACACACAATTTGCCACAACAGACTCACAATTAAGAGAGCCCCAAGGCAACACACCAGATAACACACAAATTGCCACAACATCAGACTCACAATTAAGAGAGCCTCAAGGCAGCCCACCCCTTGTACAAACCTCACCACACACTAAATATCGAGAAACAAATACGGCAGTTTCAGATGATGAATGGGAAACCACCTCTGACGTAGGAAGTGCGGACTTTGCCGCTGCCTTGCACACGTATGCCAATACACTTAACAGGGTTCACTGGTCCGGTCATACATATTCCACCATTCTCTCACACAACGATAAACACGGCCAAGTTGAATTAACAGGGCAAACAGTAAAAATGGATCAAGAAACAAATACCACGGTTCTAACAACCATACCTCACGTGTTTGTGTATCACGAGGATAAAACTGCCCCAAAATTCTCTGGCACAGACAAAGATCGCATTGATGTCATTTCATTAGTCAGTCAGTGCGAACAAATGTTCATCAAGTGCCACATACTAGATGAACAAGAGAAAATTGCTATTTTTTCATCTTGCATTAGCCAGGAAAGATGTCCAGCAAGCAATTTATTGCGCTCAGATAAGCTCCATCGTGCTAGGACATATGATGAATTTAAAACTGAATTTCTGAAGAAATTTTTTGGAGGTATGAACTTCTTGCCAGGTATAATTTCAGAATTACATAAAATTGTAGATTTTGTAAGGGAGCACACTACAAACCATGTGCTCAGTGAAATAACTGCTGATGTCTCCACAATTAAGAGAACTTTATTAGCTACACTGGAGAATTCTAATTGGATAACAGATGATGGAAAGATGTCCCCAGACCTCGTCGTGGACATCATTGGTTATGTAGCTGCCTTGTGTAAATTACCTGATAGGACCCTTAAGATCGCCAAGACGATCGCGTACACCCCAGGAATGTGCTTGCTAGACTTAATGAACGAGGTAGAGATGCAGTGCAGTAAAGCAGGTGTGGTCGACACACATGCACATTCTGGTAGAATCAGGGTACCTGAGACAGTATCAGCTGTGAAAACATCTACACCGACCCCAAACAGAGAACAAAATCGATCGCGACCAGAAATCAGGCAGGCCAAACAAACAAAAACGCCAAGGCCTCCTTCCCAGACGCCTTCCTACAGGCAGTTTCATAAGTTTTCGCGCAGCCCGAGCAGGTCTCGCTCCATAAACAACACTTCTTATGGGAAATCACCTCGTAGGTCACAGTCAAGGGATAGGTCCATTCTATGTCATTATTGTGCAAAACCAGGACACACAAGGTATGAATGCTTTATCAAGGCAAAAGAGGACAAACAAAAGACACAAGGATTTGGTCCTTACTGTAGGCATCATAGATACCAAGGGCACTGGACTAGTGATTGCAAAACAGTAGAAAAAATTGTGTCTATGTTCAAATCGGGGGAAGACCAAGTCATGACAAAAAACGAACAAACGTAAAGAAAAACAAGGTTAAACTTCACATAGGAGGCATGTTGGGAAATGAGTGTATCTTGATACCAGTGGTATGTGAGGATCAAAACTTTTCCTTATTTTTAGATACAGGCTCTCCAGTGAACTTAGTAACACATGAAGAACTAAATAGAATTCTTAAAAATAAAAAGAAAGTAACTTTTCTGGATGAAGCTGATTTAGATTTATACACAGTAGATGGACAAGAGATTACATTGAAAGGTATGATAAGATTAAATCTCAGTTTCACAGAAACTACAAGACCATTCTCTGCATTTTTCTATATCGTTGAAAACTTAGCAATTAAAGCTCATATGTTACTGGGCTTAAGATCAATGAGAGCTGAGAACATAACTATACTCCCACAAATGAATGGAATAGACTTTGATAATGAATTCATAGAGGAAATAACTTCAGAGCCCTCACCGATTGGTAGAAGAGAGCCAAAAAGAATTGGTAATATTAAAGGCTTAAACAAACATACACAAACAGATGAGTGTATAGATCCACTCCCATCACCAACCCCATCCTCCAGAATTAGTGACCCAGATAACAGTACTGATTTATCAATTTTTCCAGCCCATCTCACTAATGATTTAGTTATACCACATAATTCATACATGAAGGTTACCATAAAGAGCAAATTACGGAATAGTACTGTTCTTGTCTTAGAAGAATTATGTAAAGTAAAGGGATTGTCAGTAGAAAACGCATTATGTCATACGAACGACGAAGGGCAAACTCAGATATTCATAATTAATCACATGAATGGGGAAGTTCAGTTGAAAAAGGGAACTTGCATAGTTAATATTGAAAAATGTCCCGCCCCTGTGAAGGAAATAGTTATAGCTGGAGTAACAAGTGAGATAAAATCTACGGATAGAGAAAGAATTAAAGAGAATTTAATTCACTCAGGTGAATTTGATGAAGAAAATGATTTGTTAACCCTGCTGGAAACACACAGGGACACTGTAGCATTGCCCGGAGAACAATTAGGGTGTACTAACTTGATTAATCACATGATTAATGTGCACCCAGAAACACCACCAATTTTCGTACCAGCTTACCGCATACCACACTCCCAACGTACACTTGCAAATCAGTAGGTCGATGAAATGTTAAAACTTGGAATTATTGAGCCTTCAGTCTCCCCGTGGAATGCCCCCCTATTCTTCGTGCCCAAACGAAATGGAGAAATGCGTCTGGTAGTAGATTACCGTAAACTAAATAATCACACAATCCCAGACAGATTTCCCATGCCATTGCTAAGCGATGTTCTACAGAATATTGGTCCTGAGAATAATACATTCTCGACCATCGATCTCCTAAACGGCTACTATCAGATTCCGGTATCTAAGGAGTCACGTAAATACACTGCCTTTTCAACAAACAGGGGCCATTATCAATATACAAGAATGCCAATGGGACTGAGGACAGCCCCAGGCACATTCCAGCGTCTTATGAATTACGTATTGTCCGGAATTTTAGGACAAGGAATGTTTGTTTATCTTGACGATATTATAATCGCAACGAAGAATATTAAGGATCATCTCAGGAAATTAGACTTACTCTTACAAAAGCTTAGTGATGCTGGATTAAAAATTAAACTTTCTAAATGCAAATTTTGCTTTAAGGAAATAAATTTCTTAGGCCACAAATTAAGTTCTGATGGTATTCACACCACTGATGACAAAATACAGGCAGTGAGAGATTTTCCTGAACCCACTACGACTGACGAAGTTAGACAATTTTTAGGTCTGGCTGGCTACTATAGGTCATTAGTACCACAGTTCTCTCATATAGCCTTTCCTCTATTCCAACTACTCAAAAAAGATGCTGTATTCCAATGGGAAGAAGAACAAAAAAGGGCATTTAACAATCTAAAAATTAAACTAACAAATGCACCTTGTTTAGCATATCCGGATTACACAAAATCATTTCTTATTTGTACAGACGCATCAGTTAAAGGATTAGGGGCTGTACTGATGCAGGAAGATAAAAGAGGAAAGAATCAACCAATTGCATTTGCCAGCAGACAAACAAGAGGTGCGGAGAAAAATTATTGCACTACAGACTTAGAGGCACTTGCAGTGGTTTTTGCATTACAAAAGTTTCGAGATTTGGTATATGGTTACGAAATCCACTTATTCACCGACCATAAACCACTGGTGGGTATGTTTAAAGAAAAACTCCTTTCTGGGAGGAGAGCAAGATGGAAATGTACAGTTGAAAACTACAATGTACAAATTCATTATATACAAGGGAAAATGAACATAGTAGCTGACGCATTATCTAGGAACCCGAACACAATTCAGGTCGCGGCATTAGATCTCAAAGGAAATATCCCAAACCACGAGGATATCGCAAAGGCACAAAGACTTGACCCAATATGGTCTAAAGTAATATACAAGTTAGAAAGTGGAGATGACATACAATTACCCAAACTGCATGTCCCACTTGAACAATTCACAATGGTCAATAATACATTATACAAAATTAACTCTAAACAACCAAAACGCCAAAGAAATACTAACCAGTCTGTAGTACCTAATGACATGATACCCCAAGTATTACGATTGATACACGACAGCCCACATGCAGGACATCCTGGAAAGGATAAGACATTCAACCAAGCCCAGCTATTATATTACTGGCCTTCATTACGAAAAGATATAAACAATCATATAGACAGATGCGAATCATGTGCGAAACACAAAGGATACCCAATCACACCTGCACCGATGGGTAATTACCCTGTACCACATCAACCATGGGACGTTGTCGCTGTTGATTTACTCAAGATGCCATTATCATACAATAATAACCTATACTTATTCGTAGCAACGGATCATTTTTCCCGTTATGTCATTTTAGCTCCAATTAAAGATAAGACAGCAGAGACAGTGGCAAAGGCAATAACAGATAATGTAATATGTCGCTTTACTACCCCAAAGGTATTAATAAATGATAATGGAGGAGAATTTAATTCTGAGATCTTACAAGAAATATGTAAACAATACAACATCAAAAAGGTTAATGTTTTGGCCTATCACCCAGCATCGAATGGGTTGGTAGAGAGACAAAATAAAAAGGTATTAGATGTGCTACGACACATTCTCAGTGAAAATTATGCAAGCTGGGATGATTGGATTCCCAGAGTAGAGGCCTCAATTAATAGGTCTATAAATAAATCCATCGGTGACACACCACATTTCATTATATATGGCACAGATAAAAAATTACCATATGAGCTCCTAGAAGGTGACAGCATGCCTATATACAATTACGATGATTACTCTAAACTCCGTTTACGTGAATTCCAGGACATTCACAAAAGAGTCAAAAAACAATTAACGATGTCCAAGGAAGAAATGACGGAGGCATTTAACAAGAAGGCAAAAGATTCACCTATCAGCTTAGGAGACATTGTTTACGGTGTCATTCATACGAGAGACAATAAATTATCCCCAAAATTTGGGGGCCCATACAGAGTAATTAACATAAAAGCAAACAAAGTTTTAATTAAGTCACTTTCAAGTGGCGAGGAGAAACAAGTTCATATTGACCACTTAAAACGAGTTTCAAGGGAATTATCACATAATTATTCAGCCTCGGATACAACCGAACAGGTGAACATACCTCAAGAAACCAAGCAAGAACACAACAATGATTACAAAAAGATATTAAGGTCATATACCAAACAATCGAACATAGGTGCAACTGTTCCAATCAAATCTACAGTACATCATTTACGAGAATTAAATATCGATTTAAACTCCTTCTATAAATGAAATAACAATCAACCGTAACGCACATTTTTTTTTTTTTTTTTTTTTTTTTTTAAATAACAGAACGGAGGAAGGAAAAACAAATGGAGAAAAAAAATAATCCATACACCAGATTACTGTTGTCCTCTGTTCATAAAATATCTGTAACAGTTAGACTTGAACAGTTGTAGGTTGAAATTTGGAGGAAAACAACTCTGGGGAAGCGAGTTCCAGAGAGATGCAGTTCGGGGAATGAAAGAATTCTGATAGGCAGAAGTTCTGCAATGTGGTTGAGTGACATTCCAGTCATGAGCGCTACCAGATGCCCGTGTAGCACGAGGGAAGGCATGGAGAGGTGGCACCATGGACGCAACTTCGTCGGAACATTTGCCAAAAAAATATCTGTAAAATAATGCAAGGGAGGCAACATTCCTTCTTACTTGCAGGGGAGGTAGTTTATATGTAATGGCAGGATTGTTAATGATTCTAACAGCTTTATTCTGAATTTTGTCTAGTTGTCTTAATGCAACCTCTCCACAACCATTCCACAAGGGTGAGCAATATTCAAGCTGAGAGCGCACATGACTCTTATAAATTATAGCTAACTGCTCATCATCACTATCATCGACCACAGCATTGTAGGAAATTAATAGATTTTTTTTTTCGGTAGGTTACGATGAAGGGACTTATGCTATGGATTCTCCTCTACATAGCAAGAGGATATGCGCACTTAGACCCCAAACATATAGTACGACAAGGATGCCTCATAGCTCCAACGGCCACGACTACAATCGTTAAGGACGTCATGAGTACTGAAATAAGTCTAGATTACTTGTATGACTTACCTACTTATCTAGACAGACTTGCGACGCCGATGCGAACTCTGGACTTCATGATAGGAAATTATGTTTCACAAGCACATAACACCAAGGAAGTGAATGAAATGGTAAAGTTAGCGAAATGGAAACTAGAACAGGCGAAGTCAACTATGCTCGTCATGATCCAAGATCTCCCATCTTATGGAACGGAGGTACTGAGCGACAGGAACAACATCACCCGTACTCGCCAAAAGCGCGGTTTGTTCGACCTGGGCGGCGCAGTTCTTGGGAACATCTTTGGATTATTTCTTAAAGAAATAAACAACAAATTTAATAAGATAGCTCAGGTACTAACATACCAAGATAAATTCATCACAGGACAGAACTCAGCAATGAAGACAATTGTGAAAAATCTGAAACAAGCAGAAAACATAGCTCTCGAGAGTGTAGATAAAATAAATGAATTGGAGGGAAACGTTACCCTTTTCCAGCACTTCTCCATCATCAAACAACATATTGACACGATTCTACTACAATTAGAGAACACTAGAGATCGTTTCAGGGCACTTATGCAAGGAATTTCGAATGCTGGTGATGGCAAGATCACAATTGACTTACTCCCAGTTCATGAGCTACGTCAGATAGTTAGTCAAGGCATACATAAACATAAATTGAAGCCGTTGTTCCGCAGTAGGGAATTTATGCAATATTACCCGTATTTAGAAGCAACACTAACACCAACATCAGTGGTAGTTCATGTACCATTCATCACTGAAGACCTGTTCACTGTATACCAAATACACCCCTTCCCCTATAAAAATAACAACACTTTGGTCATCATCAACATCAACACAGACACCGAACTCATCATGGTCTCCAAGAGACGGGATACTGTCACTTTCGCAAGTGAGTCAACGATTGAACGAAAGTGCCGCACATCCTTACATGCTGTTCATCTTTGTCCTGCGTACATTTTCACGTTTCAGCCTACTGATACAGTCCCTTATGAAATGGCTATCATCAGAAATGACAATATTCATCATCATTGCAACTTCACTTTTGCTCCAGATAAACTTGTACACCATCAACGCATTGGACACTCACAGTTTTTTTATTTCCCTCATAACACATCAGTTTACATAGTCTGTCCAGATATACCACCATCTCATACATCTGCATCAGGATTATACATAGCACCAGACTTCTGTGTGGTATTTACACCAGCCATGTCTACTTTATCCACCATCAGTCACTACGCCATTCTCAATCATACACACAAACATTTCCACCCACTGCCTGATATGAACTTAAACACGAGCACAAGTATTAAGCTGACTTCACCTAAGTTTGAAACTATGCAGCTGATCAATGAAACAATGAAGCCCTGGGAAGATTTGAGTTTGAGTATGTTCAACCCATATTATGTGTATAGCCCAGCACCTACTGTCTATATAATTGTCTGCATTGTAGTTGCAGTACTGCAGTTCGCAATGCACAGAATGCATGCAAGAATTGCTTATTTGGAGTCATTATTTAGTGGGGGGAGAGTTAACATCAAAGTTAACCACCCTGAATGAAGTGTATATATTTTGTATATAGTATTAATTATATATATATAAAAAAAAAATAAAAATAAAAAAATAAAAAATAAATACAAAGAAGAATGACCCATATATGGCAGACCAGTACCATTATCTTTAAATGAAATATTAATAACTCTTACCATAATCTTAATTTTAAACTATTTTTTATTCTTGCATGTATGCATTTCACTATAATAACCCAAGTACATACTGTATTACAGTTAAATAATTTACTTTAATGCATTTATTCAAATATGTATACAACTTGTTTAAAATGTAATATTACTGAATAATCACTATTTACTATGAATATTATATGTATACAATATTCATACAATTATGTTACTTTTACAATATTATGTATTTCACTTAATTAGCTTATAAGTTCATTATAATGTATATATAATATATATTAATATGTTAGGACTATTAACTGTTGATGATACGCCATTTTTGCGTGACCAAGCAATGTATTATAATTACAAATCATAATAGATAGATAGATAAATAGATAGATAGACAGCCCTATGCGAGCCTGGGAAAAGGAAATGAGCTTGCAAGTTACAATGATGAAAAGCTGACGACAGATTACGAAGTAGCCAGTCAGGAGATGATGCAGTTAGTTTGTCAGCGATACACCAGGTGAACAATGCTGAGTGACCATACACACACATACTCACACACAGGCTTCTTAAACTTTCCATCCACAAGGAACACACGTGATATGTCTCCTGTTTCACCAGAATTTAGGAAAGAGAGCTCAGAAGGAGACAAGCCATACAAGAGGCAGGTCGCAGGGAGAAGGGCTTGGCAACTTTGAGAGAGAGACAGAGAGAGCGAGACAGAGAGATAGCTAGCGGGACTGGACTCTATACTCCGCTCTGTGTGAGAGTCTTGTTAATATTTCCAAGACAAATAAAAATAGTCCCATACTATTCTTTACCTCTCCTGTCACTACATGACAAAATGGGAAAGAAGATTATCTACTACAAGCTACTCCAAGATATAAAAACCGCTCGTCCACAAGTCTAATATATATATAACTCAACCATAAAGGAACCACAAAGTATTTTATGACAAGGTGACGTGCGGGACAATGGTGAAAGGAGACAGTGTGTGTGTGTGTGTGTGTGTGTGTGTGTGTGTGTGTGTGTGAGAGAGAGAGAGAGAGAGTGAGAGACTGTCAATAATGCATTGTTCACATTTCTGAGCCATCACTGAACTGTATCCCAGGCTTCCTTTGATTGTGTAATGCTCAGGCCTCGACTCAACCATTGTTGGATGATGATCATGATCATGATGATACAGAAGAAGATGATGATGATGATGGTGATGATGATGATAATGAAGAAAAAGGAGAAGAACGATGAGTAGAAAAAGAAGAATGAAAAGAAGAAGAAGAAAAAGACGAAGAAGAAGAAGAAAAGAAAAGACGAAGAAGAAGAAGAAAAAGACGAAGAAGAAGAAAAAAAAAGATGAAGAAAAGAAAGTGAAAAGAAAAAGAAAAAAGAAATAAAAATAAAGATAAAAGAAGACGAAAAAAGAAAAAAAGAAAACAGAGGCGTATATATAACAGCCTACTGAGCAACATCACCTGTGAGCGGGATCCAGTTTAGTGCAGGTGATTCACGCAACAAAGATATTACTAAAAAAAAAACGACTATGGTACCCATGAAGTGAAATGTTGTTGATTCTGTCACACTTTCAGACTGTCAAATGTTAATTACTATATTTATACTGTCTGTCTATCTGTCTATTGCCAGACGCCTCAATTCCGTGAGGGGTGGCTACAAACAAATCTCCTCCATGTCGCCCTGTCCCCCACCATTTCTTTGCCCTCCCCCAGCTCACAACCCCTCTCCTATATTTGGTCCCCCATTTATAAGGCCAGGCTCAGTAAATATTGCTGGAAGTATATCATTATATATTACAGTAATTATTGGGTCCTAATTATACTTATCAGACTATGAAGCAGCTGACTGAAAAGTGACCATTTACCTTCTTTTACACTTGGCCTAGAATTGTCATTTCTCCATCTTGAATACTGAATTGTTAAAACAGATAAATCCGAGAATATAATGCTAATCACGAAAAAGTGCAATGGAAAGGAGTGTAGGGACGTAGTATTGTCCTATTCTGCCACTGAGCTCCGTGAAATTATTAATCAGCAAAAGGAAGAAAATCTAGGCCAAGTTAGAATAAAAGGCGTATCGATGGAATATCATTTACTTGGAAAGGTGTGTTTGTACTGATTATCTTAGTCTGGAGGTGAAGGAGAGGTTGAGGGAGAGGAGAGGGAGAGGGAGGGAAAAATGGAAGAAGGGAGAACATGGAGAAAATGAGAGAGGGAGTGGAGAGGGGGAGAGGAGAAGAATTAAGGGGCGATGAGATGAGAGAAGAATTATGGGAGATAATGGAGGGGAGAGTTTGACGCGAGAAAAGAAGCAAAATACTGATAATATAAGAAAATATAGAGAAAAAATATGTCGGGAAGAAAGGAGGCAAAGAGGAAGCTGATGAACAAATGAGGGAGAGGAAACGCGGGAGAAAATTTTAAAAATGCAGGAAAAATGAATTAATGAAACTGTGATGTAAGGAGGAAATGATGGAGGAGGGGGAGAAAGGAGCGAGAGAAAGGGAGAATGTGGATGAGGATGGCAGATGCGAAAGACACATGGATATGATGAAGTACGGTAGATGTATGAAAATGGAATGACTGAAGGAAGAAAGCAGGAGAAAGAAGGAAAAAAAAAAAAAAGAGAGAATGAAGGAAGAAGAAAAAGTGGTGAGAATGAAAGGACGTACGAAGGAAAGGAAGAGTATGGAGAGAGAGAGAGAGAGAGAGAGAGAGAGAGAGAGAGAGAGAGAGAGGGTGGGAAATTAACGAGGTAAGGGGAGAGTGAAGGTCAAAATACTGTATACAGAAAGGAAGGAAGGGGAAAGTAAATGGAAAATGATAAATCGTGGAAGAGGGAGAGGAGGGAGGAGAAGGAGGAGGAGAGTGTAGGAGGGAGGGAAGGAGAGGAAAAGGAGGGAGAAGATGGAGGAAAGTGAGAAAGAATCCAAGAAATGAGGGGTAAGAAGAAGAAGGAAGGAAAGAGAGAAACAGTCGAAGTGGGAAGGAGAGAGATGAAGTAGGAAGAGGAATCGAAGAAGGAAGGAACGAGGAGGAAAGGAGAGGGAGGAGGAAGGAGGAAGAGGAAGGCGAGAGGTAGAGCCAAGGGAGATTGGAAAGGAGGAAGGGGAGTGGAGGGAGGAAGGAGAATAAAGAGAGGACAGACGAGAAGTAAGAAGAAAGAGGAAAGGAGTCGAAGAGTTAAGGAAGAGGGAGGGATGACGGAAGGAAAAAGAGGGAGAAGAAGGAAGGGAGGGAAGAGATATGAGGTTAAAGATGGAGGAGGAGAAGGAAGGAAGATAATACTGGGGGAGGAAGAAAAAGACAAACCGATGATGCTGAAAGAATATTTGCGAAATGAAAGGACACGTACACAAGGGGAAAAAAGCACTTCAGCACGTCCATTGGTCCTTTCGAAGCGGATTGTCATAGAGGAGAATATTACTGATTTTTTTTTTTCTGTGAGTTAAAAAAAAAAAAAAAAAAAAAAGGCTCTTCCCCAATCACCAGTCCCTATAACCAAACCGGGAAGAAAACGTGAGAAAGAAAAACACGTAGCATAGAAATATGTTCATGGAATTTTCAAAGGTAAGGATAAACGGAATATTTGTTTTGTGCTGTCTTGATCTGTTAGGGAAGAGAAAGTGTACCTCAGTGTTGTGGTGTTGCTGTATTCCCCAGATACCTTTAGGCAACACAACCAATTATTCAGTTACTTATAATATGCAGCTGAGAATATTTAGCTGTGAATTGGAAACTAGATACTTATTCAAACTGTTTTTAATTGCACGTACTTTATCAAAGTCTGTTATTCTGCAAGGGAATTTACACTTTAGATTTACATCCCAGCTGAAGGAGACATTTACTGCCTCATCTTACTGGACTCTTTGCCAGTAATTTACGTCTAGTGTAATGTCACCGATCTATTGTGAAGTTTTCATCAAGAATCATAATAGGTTTGCCTTCTGCGTGTTTTTTAGGCTTGCATTCGATTTCCTCAACGTATGGAGTTTGATATGTTAAACAGACTTGGCTTTTTTAGATGTTCCTCATATGGCTTATAGTATTTCTCAGCCTGGGTGTCATTTTTTTATTACTCTTAGTTTTATCCATATCTTCCTTGTAATATGATATCCGAAACTGAAAGCAGTAGCCTACTGCAAGTGTGGACGAACTAGGGAATTATACAGCTTGAAGATGCTTGAGTGAGTAAGAGTTGCTTTTTGTGACTCCTGTTAATCTGTTGGCCTTCTTTATAGCGTCTGTGTACTCTTTGTTGGGATTTAGGTCTTTCGTGATCCGCCGTCAGGGTATAGAAGTAGCAACTCCAGGTTTATATAAAGGTAGCCCTTGAGGACGAAGGGCAGATGTTGCCCTTCCCCTGCACTCCACTTTTCGGGGGAGAGGGATGGAGTTGACTCTTTTTGAAATTTATTATTTATTTATGTATTTATTTTCTACGTTTCAATATGGAGAAATGAATTTCCTGCGCTAGACCTTGACAAATCATATAGTACCGCTAGGTGACGGGAGAGTGCTACCCCTCCCAGCAGGGCAGTTATCAGGGCAGGGAGCGAACTCTCGACCCTTGGGTCTCTAGTCAGGCGTTCTATCACTGAGCCATACTGCCCCCAGGGATGGAGGTGAGGGATGTTGGTTTAACCGGGCAGCCACTCCAACAAGGCGTCCGTCCCCAGCAGCAGGAGGGGACATGGAGGCGGGACGTCGTTCAGATGGTGCTGCCGAACAAGAGGGGCAAACCGGTGCACAAGAGGCAGCACAGCGAACACCAGGTAGCGGACGCCGACGCAGCAAAAGCCCCCTTATTCATCCCGCCCTCCTTCGTCTTGGCCGACTTGGAGGTGACGGAGGAGCTGGAGTGTGAGGTGAAGGAGAACGTGTCACGGCGTTTGGGTACGTCTTTGCCCATGCCTTTGCCGGCTTTCTTTCCCCTGATCGCCTTGGCTGGGGTGTTTTTCTCCATGACCTACTTTTTATTGCGATCATTTTACTTTTTCTTCTTAGTTTTTCTCTTTCTTGCAATAATCTTTCCTACTCTTATCCGGCGAGCGGAACAACACGTGAACAAGTAAAATAGGATCAGTTTTACAGACGAAGGGAGGTAAATCTGACACATTGGTCAAAGCATGAAGAATAAACATGATCAAAGTAGTGCCATCTCTCTATCTTGAATGCTGAGCTGTAGACACGAGATTGACGCTAGTCGCCAAGAAGTGCTATGGAAGGGATGCAGGGCCGCTGAAAAAAAGACAGAAATCTCTTTCAAATACATAGGTTGAACTTAGAACATTAAATTACCCTCATCATCGATCCCAGCGTTTGATGCAATTAATGGAGATTAGCGTTAGACAAAATTTAGTGATATAAAATAGAGTTAGGTAGATGGTGTAATAGTTGCATTAAACAGAATTCGATAACAGGGAATAACGTTAGACAGATTCAGATGATATAACAATAACGTTAGACAGAATTAAATAAAAGATATCAGCTTTAGAGAGGAGAAATAACTGAGTTGGGTTATAATTTAATGAAAGGGAATAACGTTAGATAGGATTTAACAGTAGAATATAGCGTTTGACAGAATTACTTAACAGAGAAAAAAGATTAATAAATGTAATTTGTACTAGATCAAATAAATAAGAGTACCACTTGACGGCATTAGATGACAGAGGATAACCTTAGATAGATTTAAATAAAAGAGAATAGCGTCAGACATAAATAACTGATAAAGCATTGCGTTAGACAGGAAGAATTAATGACGATTACCGTTAGATAGAATCAAGTGATAGAGATCATTAGAAAGATTCGAATAACATAGAAGTGTTAGACAGAAACAGATAATTGAGAAGTGCGTTACATAGAAATAATTAACAGGAATGATTTAAGATTCTGACTTAGTAAAAGTTGGTTGCCTTAACGACCCTTGTGCAGTTGAAAGATGTTAATTATTATTAAGAACTCCATATTCTGTGGAGTTCTTACTGATATTGTAGATATTATTCCTTTTCCTGAGGGAAGATCTAGAAGGCTGGCATTCCAAGACCGTTCAAGATAGAGACTTGAATTTTTCTGGAGTGATGTATTTTGTTTGGAGGCTTCATGTGGCACATTTTTTTTCCTATCACTAGTACTCTCTATGTTAATTTTTTCAATTTTGCTCTCCTGTACCCCCCAAACTGCTGAATCAATTGCTTTGCAAATGCTGCTGTATGTAGTCGTCAACATATACTAGTGCACCCGGGTGTTGATGCTGAGATCCAACAAATACTTTTCGAGATATTGAGGAAAATCAAAATGGCCGCCTAATGCCTGCAAGTGCTAAATCGGAAAGTATTTGGCCGATTTTGACCAAACGCTGTGGAAATGTAGTGGATCATGAGTGAAAGAACAAGATCTGCATAGTATGAATGACCTTGATCTCAAGGTCACAGGTCAAAATCCGCAAAAAATTTTCGAATCAAGCCAAAGTCCCTTACTATTAGACCTATAGTGAGAACAAAAGTATTTTCAGAATCCTTTTAAGATTTCATGACAGCAGTTATGAAAAATCAGTATTTATTGACGTTTTTTGACGATTTTTCAACCTAGATTCTTACATATATATATCTTTTGGTTAGAACAAAAATTGCGGCACTTATCTCTGCCTATTAGTAGCAGCTGTGGCTCAGTGGGTTAGAGCGCTCCGCTCTGACTGAAGGGCCAGAGGATCGAATCAACCCAAGGGCCATTGGTAGACATCAGGAAGGGCATCCGGTCATAAAATGCTACACGCTCCAATCCATGCCATAAAATGCTACACGCTCCAATCCAAAGTCCTTTACCCAGGGGCAACGCCTTAGCCCATCTGGGATTCCTGACGTAAAACCAAATTTAATTTTTATCTCAGCCTACTGTATTCCAGTTATGATGTTATTATTAATAATGCACCGTTTACCACAACCACTCTTAATACTGTGTGTATTTCAAAGACTGTACACCATAGCTGATGTATAAATGTGGAATTGTTTTTGTGCCATTCTAATCTGGAATGTGGCATTATCATCTGGAATGTGGAGTTCTTTGAATATTGTTTCAGCAATTGCAGAATTCTAGTTATTATTTACCTCTGCCAGGAGGTATATGTTTTTGCCCACGATGGTTGGCTTGTCTGTTTGTCCGTCTGTCTGTTAGGAGGATTACTCAGAAAAGTTAAAAATAGATTTTGCTGACTTTTTCTTCTTGAGGGGTAGGGTGTGGCCCAATAATCAGTCGAGTAAATTTTGGTTGTGATCCGGAAATTTTTGTTTGTTTTTTCACACCATATCTACAAAAGTTCTCAGTGAATTTCAATGAAATGTTGTGGGAAGGTGGACCATAGGCCAAGAAAGAAATGATTAGATTTGGGGGCAGATCCGGATCCGGATCCGGATCCTACCGAACAGTATCTCAAAAAGTTCTCAATGAATTTCAATGAAATTTTGTAGAAGAGTGGGACATGGGCCAATAAAAATCTTTAAATCTGGGGGGGTATTCGGATCCGGATCCGGCATTTGCCGAGCTATGTGCTCTTTGTGCTTTTATAGTTACTATAATAATAATAATAATAATAATAATAATAATAATAATAGTTATAGTAGTAATAATAATAATAATAATGATGATGATGATAATAATAATAATAATAATAATTATTATTATTATTATTATTATTATTATTATATTAAAACAGGTTGACGAATGAAGAAGTGAAGAAACGTTGTGGGGTAGATGTGGATGTGGTTGAAAAGATTAGGAGAAATACACTGAGGTGGTTTGGACATGTGGAGAGGATGGAGAGTGAAAGACTGACTAAGAGGGTGTATGTGGGTGAGGTGGAGGGAGGGAGAGGGAGGGGTAGACCGAGGATGAGGTGGAGGGATGGAGTTGAGAGGTATATGAGGGAGGGGGGGGTGAGTTGGGGGGAGGGGAGTCAAATGGTGGGTGACAGAGTGACTTGGAGGCGTTTTGTCTGCGGCCACCCTTTGCGGGATTAGGGCGTCGGGCTATAGATAGATAGATAGATTATTATTATCATTATTATTATTATTATTATTATCTCCACTAAGGAGGCTATGTTTTTGCCGGCCTTTGTTTATTTGTCTGTCTGTCTGTTAGCAACTTTAATCAAAAATTTGTAAACATATTTCGATGAAATTTTGCGGAAAGGTGGGCCATGGACCAAGGAAGAAATATTTCAATTTGGGGGAGGATCCTGATCCTGATCCTGATTATCCCGCACAATATTTCCAAAAGTTCTCAATGAATTTCAATTAAATTTTGTGGAAAGGTGGGTCATGGACCAAGAAAGATTTGATCAACTTTGGGGGCGGATCCGGATCAGATCAGGATGCTATTTCCACAGATCTCTTAACAGGATTACTCAAAAAGTTATGAACAGATTTTGATGAGATTTTGTGAATGGGTGGGTCATGGGCCAAGGAAGAAATCTCAGCTTTTGGGGAGGATCCGGATCCGGATCAGGAGTATCCCGCACAATATCTCCAAAACTTCTCACTGAATGTCAATGAAATGTTGTGGAAAGGTTGACTATGAACCAAGAAGGAACTGATTACATCTAGGAGCAGATCCGGGTCGGGATTTTATCCTGTATCCACGGATCCGGGTCCGGATCCTTTTTAATGGCAATGGCGTTGGCAGAAGTATGGGTTCTCTGAGTGCTTTCTAGATGATATTGTGTATAGATGAAAAATTTACCCTACTTGCTAAGCCCTGTCAATGTATACAGGAAAAGCATACCTGTGTGAAATTTTTGCATCTTGTTGAACACAAAGTTAGTAAATGTGTGCACAGGAAAGGAGGACCAGTAACCGGGAATGTCTGTAGGTGTGATGGCAACCTGAATGATAATGAAGGATAATTTCCCAAGTACACTACCACAAGTTTTCTTGTACAGTTGCAAAGAATATTTACATGCAATGTGCCTAGACATCTATAAGTGAATGGATAGTGAACTTGACTCTCTTTTACTGTGTTTAACTCCAGGGAGCAAACAGTTTTTGGGGCTACATGCCTTTGGTTCTTCCTTCAGAACATTTACTAGAAGGAATTCTCATAGTTATCATTTCCCAATGTTATGTCATTTGCACCTGGGGAACTACACACACACACACACACACACACACACACACACATATATATATATATATATATATATATATATATATATATATATATATATATATTATATCTATTGTCACGGAGTGACGTGGAAAGGAGAAAGAGAAAAAAGAAGACAAGAGAGATGGCAAGCAACCAACAATAATCTGCCAAGGATGTTGGCCTGATTGTCTTGGGTCAGGCAAGAGGTGGTAATCTGCTAACTGCCCTGGCTTAGGTGAACCCATTCCCTTCCCAGCCCGACCCTCGGACCATCAAGGGCAGCACCTGATTTACCATAGCAGCATCGTGAGCTTCACGTGGACTCGATTGTCCACCGAGACAATCCTGACCCTGCTTCAAGCTCCTGACCAACTGGCAGGCAAGCACTGCTTTCGACCATGGCCGACTGGAGGTCACCTCGTGCCCTATTTGTCCGTGGGTGGAAGGATGGCATTGTGGGTGTGACCTGGCTTTTATAATGAGCAGACGTGAGATCGTCCAGCACTTCTCTCCTGTGTCACCAGTATGTTGGTCCTCTCTGTGACTCCGCCTTCCTATCTGGTTACTCTCACTCATACTTTCTTTCTTTTTGTTTTACTCAAGATTAGTGACCTTGGACTGTCACCAGGTGTACAAGTAAGTTATATTTTATTTTCAAGCTTATGTAGCCACGAGCTTGAGTTAGCTTAGTGTGAGTCTTTGATATGCACAGTTTATATAATTTCGATTGTTTAAGCCTGATCAATATTAAAGTCTTTTATATTCAATGTTTGAAGTGTGTCCTCTAACTTCCTGTACAAGAACTCTTTTTGTACAAGAGATTTTCTTCATGTCTAAATTCATCAAAGTAATTTACAACTTCATCACTAAGAGTTACTTCCCTAGGTAAATAAAATCGTGTTGGTGAGCTGGAATAGAGTAGTGAACTTGGGAAAGTGGTAAGGTTACTCGATCCTGCCTGCCTGCTGGAGACAAGTATGCATATTTGACTATATGACACAGTGTTGACTGTTCTTCCATACAGCCCCTCACCCACGTCACAATAACACCCCTACTCATACCATAACATCAGTAATTGTATTTATAATTAGGACTATAAACGGGTGTCCAAAACAGTCAACACTCTTTCAAACCGATATTCACTTGATTATGACTTGTAGCTGTGCGTGTGAAGATGAAAATATGATCATGCAACGTTTTACACAACTTC
>NC_137062.1:24378869-24570582 GCF_032717465.1 Coenobita brevimanus
GCTGAGTGGTAACCATATAACCAAATTAGGCGCCTGGTGGTTTAGTGGGTAATTACAGCGCTCCACTCAGATTGAGCCGGTGAAGATTTATATCCAAGAGGTAACTGGGGTTATTGCTCATGTAATGCCACTTAGGGATGAGTGAGGCTGGTCACTCTCGTCTTAAATGTCAGGACCAAATTGCCTAGCCCTGGGTTTCTACGCTTCTAATGGGGCAACGTAGAATTGGATGATGGATGGATATACTGGTATATATATATATATATATATATATATATATATATATATATATATATATATTTGTGTGTGTGTGTGTGTGTGTGTGTGTGTGTGTGTGTGCGAGACCACGAGGGCCATAATATGGAACGTCGTCAAAGTCTACGGGAGAAGAACGCCGTGCCTTAAAAAAAAAAAATAGGGTGTAACTGACTGAATGGGCTCCTCCAAGAGATGGTTCTATATATAATAATGTCCTTCATAACGCATATGGAGGAAAGAACCATTGTATTGCTTTCCAAGCTGGAACGGGAGCATTCATATACAGTAAATTCAGTGCGGTAGTGTTTTAGTGGCCTCAGCAACAACACAGTATGCTACTAATTTATGGCAACAACACAGTATGCTACTAATTTATTGCCCGTGACACCGCAGTTATTTTGTTGTGCAGTGACTGTGTCGTGGCACCTTATTGCAGAAGTAATTCTGGCCTCGGCTTTCAGGAGGCACTGACAACGTTAACTCACTAATTACTAACACTGTTATTAAGTCAAGTGCCACCCATGATTTAGGGATGGTTGTGTAGGAACCTATACCTCATACCAATTAATCTGGCCAGGGATGTATGGTAACACTGCTCCTGCCGAGATTCTGATTGGATGGAGGTGTTTGTTCGATTTCGTTGTTGCTTAAACCGATATACTCTTTATTATCAGATGTGATACTGAGTTTGTCTACAGTACAACCATCAAAAGCAAAAAAAAAATCCGTTAGATACTTAACAACAATGAAGTTTTCGTTGGAAGATAAAGATATGAGTCAGCAAAGTATTATAACAGTCCAAGTCAAGGTCAGCATTCGACCAATTCCTTTAAATCTCTGACACTCCGTAATATAACAGAAAATTGAGGAAACCTGCTTAATCTAAGCGTTGGTATAGCACATTTAAATTTTAAGATCAGTCCGTACTGTGATAATAGAGGATATATAATGAAATAGTTTTCCTTTAGCCTACCTTGATTTTTCGCGATTTTTTCAAACCTCCCTTCCAGCAGAACTCTCTTTTCATTAGAAATTTTAATTATTCAGAGTTGTGGCACGATTTAAGGGTGCGGACTGATCTTAAAATTTGAATGTGTGTTATACCAACGCTTATATTAAGCAGGTTTCCTTAATTTTCTGGTATATTACGGAATGTCGGAGATTTAAAGGAATTGTTCGAATGCTGACCTTGACTTAGACTGTTATAATACTTTGTTGACTCAATATCTATACCCTCCTACGAAAATTTCATTATTGATAAGTATATAACTTATTTCTTATTGCTTTCGACGATTGTACTGTCGACAAACTCAGTATCACATCTGATGGTAAAAAGAGAATTAGTTTTAGCAACAACGAAATCGAACAAACACCTCCACCCAATCAGAATCTCGGTCGGAACAGTGTTGCCATACATGCCTGGCCAGATTAATTGGTATGAGGTATAGTTAAGGAGAAGACTACTGACTTAGGATGAATTTAGACAATCGCTGGTTACTGCAGTGAATAATTGGAGACACTAATCTTATTAACATATTAACTACAGCACGTTACTCTTGCATCACAAAGATGATCTGTTCAAATTACCAGCAAACTGTTTTAGTTCTGCTCGTAGATCTGGCACGGTCATGAGAGAAGCTGCTTTGCGATGCAGGTCCTGCACGTGACATGGCTGGTGAACGTGGTATGACGTTTTGACTGCTGAGTGAACGTGAAACGTGTCCTTCACCTTGTGACTTAGGTGGTGTTGGTCTAGTAAGTTCGAGTAGGTATGATACCAAGTATCTCTTTTGTCTGTACAGTTAACATGGTTATGTCATCCCTAGGAGGAAACTGAATCTCTAACACAGCGTCTGATGCATCCTTGATAGGCGATTTACTAACCAGATATAACTAAATAATATTGGTACTTTATTAAGTGTTAGTTGTTTTTTTTTTTTTTTTTTTTCCATTTCATCAGTTTCTGTCCACGGACTATTTCGCATTGCCTCGAAAATTTCTTTTCCTGTAGCTGCTGACCCCATAGCTGCCTCTGACAGCGTATTTTGTCCTGGAGGGATGACAATATCCTGTCTCATACTTTGCAATAATCTCTAGATGCTGATGAAACATCCTGCTTCCGTGTGGTTACAAAAACAAACAAACAAACAAACGAATTTGTTGCAGCATTCATCAAAGGAAGTAAGCGTCTGCAAGAGTCTACATCTTACGAGGGATAACTCCATCATCAAATCGACTCCTAAGATAGGCGACTATAACACTGTCTGTTGCAAGTCCTTTGACTGTAACTGCAGAATGGACATCACTAATGAAATCATACACGCTAATAGCAGGATTCATTCCCGTAAATTTATAACGCGGTGCATCGTCCGAGATGATCATTTCGGGGGCAGGAGGGGTTGCAGGTTGTGACGTCACACTTAAAAAACAGCAGAAGTGAACAGATATGTGATGTACTGTGAGTTTGAGCTATTTCTCGCAAATAAGCCATGTCGTTTCTAAAACGAGTAAGATTGTAACCTTTCAATATGGGTCGACTTTATTTCATCACCGGAAGTATGTGTATCATCTTCAGATAATTTACTCCCCTTAATATAAGGAAATGTCACTAAATGGAGAGAAAAATGTAAGTACAAAGAAATATTAACAGCTATTAGTACCAAAATGTGAAATCTAGGCCCGTATATGTACCATCAGCATTTCAGGTTATTCATAAGGCTCCATATTACTACTGGATGCTGTACAGGGAGAGGGTTGTGCCACACTCCCAGAGTCTAGTCGTTCGCTGTCGTTCATAGCATCATTCAGGGAAAAGGTAAGACAGTGTCCTTTGTGTGTGACCCAGTGTCTTGGCTACTCTGCATACACATAAAATAGTCTTTTCAGCAGACCTGGGAAGGGCAGTGGCCACTACCGACTCATGACATTCTGGCAGCATCTGAGTCATGAAGACTAAGCAACAAACATCCGCTCGCTTACAGAGAGAGAGAGAGAGAGAGAGAGAGAGAGAGAGAAAGAGAGAGAGAGAGATGGCAATGGAAAAAAAATCAATCGTACCTGAAAATTTTGACATTGGTCTCCTGGCGAGGCATGTCGAGGTGACATGCAAATAGAAGTTCCCGTCGCCCGCAGAAAGAGGCCGACGTCAATGTGGTGGGAGTCGACATCCCCCACGAAGAGAAGTCGACGTCACATGCATTGACAAGTGAGCGTCACCTGCAAAGACAAGTTGATGTTTCCAGCAAGCAGAGATCGATGCCACCTTCAAGGAAGAGGTCCATGCTGCCTGCAATTTCAATGTCACATGCAAGGAAAGAGAAGTCAAAGTAACTTGAAATGACAAGAGAATTGGTTGAGATAGTGACACATAGATAAATAGATAGCTGGATAGATGGATAGATAGATAGAGACAGATAGAAGATGGATAGATAGATAGAGACTGATAGGTTGGTAGCTAGGTAGGTAAGCAGATAGAGAGAGAGAGAGAGAGAGAGAGAGAGAGAGAAACAGACAGACAGACAGACACTCTTACAGACAGACAGGTAAACAAACAGGCAGACAGGGGCAGAGAAACTCGTCGTTGATGGAAGGAAGTCTAATTTACCTGAGAATGCTGAATTTCCGTATGAGTCACCTGTTGTGATACGTTGATGTTACCTGCAAACAGATTTCTGTTTCACCTGCAGAAAGAGAAGGAACCCACTCTGTCTCTAGAGAGATGTTATCTTTAACTCCGCAGAGAAGTCTGTGCAACTCGCGGAGAGCAGTCGGCGTCACTTGGAGAGAAGTCGACGTCATATGCAAAAGGAAGTCGACGCCCCGTCCCGAGAGAAGGCGACATCACTTGTAGACGGAAATGGACGTCACCTGTAGAGAGCACCAGACGAAATCCGAAGAGAGCACCCGACGTCATCCTCAAACAGAAGTCGACCATATCCTGAACCAGTTGATGAGGTAACCATTGAAGATGCAGTCAGTGTCACCTGTAAAGGCGAAACTATTGTCATTTGCAATGAAGGGAAAGTTGATATTTGGGCAAATGAAGTTAATGAGACCTCCAAAGTGACTGAAGTCGATGTTATAAGAGAGAGAGAGAGAGAGAGAGAGAGAGAGAGAGACTCGTCGTTAAAAAAAAAAAAATCAATCATCCTTGAAGGTACTGAATTCAGCTTCAGTTGCCGTGATATGTAAACATAACAAATCAAAATCCACCGTCAAACGCAAAGAGAATTTGACGTCCCTTACAATGAAAAGCTGACATCTGTTTGGAAAAGTTGAAGTTACCTGGGGAGAGCTGATGGCGTCACCTGCAGAGAGAAACGATGTTTCCTGCAGAAAGAAGCCGACCTCACTTGTAGGGATAAGGTGACGTTACCTCCGGAGAGTGGTCAGCGTTCCCTGCAGACAGTAGTCGGCGTCACCTGTTGAGAAAAGACGGAGTCATTTGTAGGGACCAGGGGACGTCAAAGGCAAACTAAAGTCGACATCCAGTTCCAAGAGAAGGCGATGTCACCTGCAGAGAGAAGTCAATGTCATCTGCAGAGAGAACTCGGCGCCACCGTCAAAGAGAAATCGATGTCATTTGCAACCATAAGACGATGCAACTTCCAAAGACGCAGTCGGTGACACCTGGAAAGAACTGAATGTTATTTGCAATGAAAGAGAAGTCGATATGAGCGGAAAAAAAAGGTCATGTCAACTGCAAGGTGACGGAAGTCAATGTACCGTGTGGTATGTGTGTGTGTGTGTGTGTGTGTGTGTGTGTGTGTGTGTGTGTGTGTGTGTGTGTGTGTGTTCTTACCTAATTGTATCTATACAGGAATGAGTCAAGCTCGCGTTCCCCCGTGTATTAAACTATATTTATCATACATATCCTTAAATTTACGAAAAGTTTTGGCACACACTATTTCAGTTGGTAGTGCATTCCACTGATCAATTGCCCTATTTGGAAAACTGAATTTCTTTATGTTTTTATCACCTCTTTTTATGTAGCTATTTGCAGTGTCCTCTTGCTGATGCCTCCCCATATGTTATATATTCATTTTCTCCTTCCCTGAGATGCATTTATACAACATAATCATGTCTCCTCTTTTCCTTCTCTCCTGTAGTGTTGGTAGATTCAGTTTTTCTAGTCTTTCTTCGCAGCTTAGATCCCTTAAGTTTGGTACCCATCTTGTAGCTGTCCTTTGTACTTTTTCAGTCTTATCTATGTGTGTGTGTGTGTGTGTGTGTGTGTGTGTGTGTGTGTGTGTGTGTGTGTGTGTGTGTTAAATGAGGATTCCAGACAACTGATGAATGATGTTATTATCTTTCTCAGCATGTCTTCATTTATATATGTGAAATGCTATTTTTACATTAGCAAGCAGTGTATAAATGTTACGTACCTTTTCACTGATGTGGTCAGCCGGAGATAGTCTGTTATTGGTCATCACTCCGAGGTTCTCCCTTTTTGATACGCAGTATGTAGGGTTGAACTTACTTATAATCCCAATCTGGTCTTTTTCCACTTTTTCCAAACTTAATTGCATGACTCTTGTTCACATTGAGTTCCATTTGCCATTTACTGTTCCATTCATGAAGTCTGTTTAATTTTTCTTGTAGCTCTCTGCAAGAATCTGTGTTCGTAATTATCATTTGTTTGCATCATCAGAAAACATATATAGAGCTCTTCCATCTCCAATGTTACATTTTCATTTATATATACTAAAACCATAATTGGTGCCAGCACTGAGCCCTGTGGAACTCTGCTAGTCACTTCTCTCCATGATGAGTAATTTCCCTTGGTACTGTTCTCATTTCCCTTTATCTGAGAAAATCCTGCATCCAACAGTACTAGTTCCCTTGGATACCTCCTTGATAGTGCAGTTTCCATAAACTTCTTTGGTGCAGTACTCTGTCAAATGCTTTCTTGAACTAAATTGGTACTGCTCACCCATCCTTCTATTTTCTGTAACGTTTCTGCAATTCAGTCATAGTAGCTTAATAAATTAGTAGCACATGTCTTTCTAAAACCGAACTGCCTTTCTGTTATCATTCTGTGTTCTTCTGGATGGTTTACCCAAACTTTTCTTACCAGCTTTTCTAGTATCTTACAACACTGGTCTGTTATACTGGTTGTTAGTTGAGTTTATTCTGTCTATTCCTTTCTTTGAATAGGGAAACAATGTTTGCTTTCTTGCAAATATCAGGTAGCTAACTTGACCTAAGGATTCCTTGAATATTAAATATAATGGTCTGCTTAACTCTTCTGCACATTCATGTAGCACCCAACCTGAAATTTCGTCAGGACCATATGCTTTTCCTTTTACTAATTTACTTAACTCTTCCTGTACTTCTTTTTCTTATATCTGTAAACCTGGTAATATGTGTGGGCATGCATGTTCCATAATTATCATTTCTTTCAAAATTATTTTCTTCTGTTAAACTGATTGGAAATTTTTATTTAGTGCTTCACAAATATCTTTCTCTTGTGCATAGGGATCCCCTCGTTTGTAATGGAATATATTTTATCCTTAACTTTGAATTTGCTTCAGATGTAGCTATATAATAGCTTAAGTTTATCACTGCTTTTATTTATAATGTCTTCCTCAAACTGTCTTTTAGCTTCTCTCCTTATCCTTATATAATCATTTCTTGCTTCTTTGTAGTTGTTATATGCCCTCTCACTACTGTGTCTTCTGTATCTATTCCACAGCAAGTCCCATTTTTCTTTTGATTTTTTACTTTCTGTATAAAACCATTTCTTAATTTTCAATTCTGTTTCTTGGTGCTGAGGGATGTAATTTTGGACTCCCATTTCATATAAATCACAGGATTTTCTATATACAACATTTAAATCTTGTCCTCTAAGCCCCTTTTCCTGATATATTTCAAAGAAGCATTTCTTCAGGTCATGGTAGTTGCCTTTTTTGTAGTTTATACTCTTTTTGTAACTCTCGTTTCTGTAAACTATATCATATGCAGTCCTGAAGTTTAAGTTTATTACTGCATGGTCGTTTTACCGAATGGAGGGTGATACATTATATTGTCAATATCATTTTCCTGCCTAGTAAATATAAGATCTAGTACTGACGGATCATTCCACTTTTTCTGGTGTTTTCCTTTACATACTGTGTTAGGAAAAATTCCTGCACGAGATCCAGGAGCTTTTGATCCCAACAGCTCTCATGGCTTCTTACATCTAGAGTATTCCAATTTGTATTGAAATCCCCAGTTAATATAATTGTTTTAGATTCCTCTTGCATTCTATGTAGTAATGTTCTTAAACTCTGAATTGTACTTTCTGCCAGGTCTTCATATTTACCTCTTTCCCAGGTGTTTGTTTTGGGTGGCATGTACTAGTATAAATTTGCCACAATTACTTTCCCGTCAGATGTGCTAATCTCTAATGCAATCAGTTCTACTTGTAAGGGTATATCTAGCTCTGTTTCTTTGACTTGCAGATTTTTTTTTTGTTACGATTATCATTCCTTCTCCGTTGCGTAAATTTCTGTCTCTTCTCCATATACAGTATTGTATTCCTGTAAGTTTAGGGTATCGTTTGATATCTTTGGGGTTAATTTTGTTTCAGTTAGGCAAACAATATGTGGTTCCTTTTCTCTGGTATAGTCTGTCATCTCTAATAATTTAGACACCATTCCATTAACATCTGAGTACATCAACTTAATCATTTTCTTTACATAGTTGCCACAGCTTGAGTCTACTACCTTCCTTCTTTTTCCTCCCTTTTGGTTATGTATCACTTTCGTATCTGCAATCCAATTACTTTGGGAAAAAAAAAAAAATTCTTCTGATCTATCCTCGTTCTTTGTTTTTGCTTCCTGCCTCTTCTCCTTTAGTATTCCCAATTCCTCTTTAGTTAGGCATTTTTTTTATCCATACTTCTTTAAATTCCTCTTTTGCCGTGAATTTGTTAGTTGCATTTTTTTTTTTTTTTACGTGTCCGAATCTGGGCAAAGGCTTCAGGGTCTATTTCTTTGGGGCAGTGACCTATCCCAAGGCCCAGTAGTCCTCCTACACCTCCACATGTCACCACTTCGGCGCTAACACCCACCATCCATTTTGAATACATGCTAGGTCTGTCTGATACAGGACTGGTGGTAGGTGGGGGCGCTCAGCATCCACTTACTCGATGTAGTGCTGCTCTCGGATGTCTGCCCTTTCCTCTCCCCCACCCTTCGTTCCTTTGATCCTCTTCTGTCTTTCGTTCCTTCATTCTTTCCTCTTCCTTCTGCCTGAGGGTGACTGTACAAGAGTGACAGGCCAAATGGTTTCCTGCATACCAGAACACCATTTACTATGCTGGGTGGTAACCATATAACCAAATTTTGGCGCCTGGTAGTTTAGTGAGTAATTACGAGGCTCCACTTGGATTGAACCTGTGTAGGTTTATATCCAAGGGATGGTTGGGGTTTATTGCTCATGTAATGCCACTCAGGGATGAGTGAGGCTGGTCACTCTCATCTTAAATGTCAGGACCAACTTGCGTAACCCCGGGCTCCTACGCTTCTCATGGGGCAATGTAGGATTGTATGATGAATGAATGAATGAACTTAGTATTTCCTCCACTGTGTTTGCCTGTGGAAAGTTACTTTCAGAGGCCTTGACTTATTTCTCTCACATTTCCTTAGCATTTTGTGTTCTTCTCTGTCTTTATCACATATTTCCTCTGATACTTCCTTCAATATGTTCATTATATTTGCCATCTTTTTGTCCCTCGAAATTTTGTTCCTTATTTTCTTCTTCGTCTATACCAGTGATTACTATAGATTTGTTGATATCTGATTAATCTTTGACCAGTTTTGGGTTGTTTTTAATAATTTCTTTCACTTCCTTTCTAATGTTTTTTTCTTCGACTTTTATTTGTAAGTCTTTCCTTACTTTCACCATTTCATTTTAGCAACTTCTCACCGCTTTCTTCACCTGGGTTATCTTCTCTTCAGTATCACTGTTTTGGTCTATCAGACTTCTTGCTTGCCTAATTGTATCATTTTTGAACTCCTCCATAATACTATCTTGAACCGATATCATCCCCATAAAGAAATCAACGTCACCTGCAAAGAGACGTCGATGTCGCGAGCTTGCTGAAGCCAATACCACCTTGAAGTTAGAAATCGATGTTGTCTGTAATTTCAGTGACACCTACTGTACAAAGAAAATGAAGTCGAAGTCACATGAAAAGAGAGAAAACTTTACGCCACAATGAAAAATGTAAGAGAGAGAGAGAGAGAGAGAGAGAGAGAGAGAGAGAGAGAGTCGTCATTAATGAAAAGTGGGAAATCGAACTTACCTGAAAATATTGAATTATTCATCAACTTTTGTGATACGTTGATTTTACCTGCATGTTCATTTCTGCGTCACCTGCAGAAGGAAGTCGGCATTCCATGCAGGAAGAAGGCCACACTGCATCTTGAGAGCTGGTAACGTTACCTGCGTTGAGAAATCTGTGTAACTTGCAGAGATAAGTCGGAGTCGCCTAGAGAGAAGTCGACGTCACATGCAGGAATATAGCGACGTCTCCTTCCGAGAGAAGACGACGTCACTTGTAGACAGAAGTCAACGTCACCTGCAGAGAGATCTGACGATACATGAAGGGAGAACCCGACGTCATGCGCAGCGAGTAACAGACGTCCCTTGCAGAAAGAAGCCGATGTCAGCTGCATAATGAAGTTGAATTTACCTGCCGATGGTTGTCATCGTCAAAAACAGAGAAATGTCGACGTCATTTGCAGAAAGAAGCCGATGACATCTGGCACCTGAGACGATGGAGTCTGTGGCAACTGCACACAACACTTTACCATCATTTGCATTGGAAGACATGACGATGTGAGCTGTAAAGATCATGTCACCTGCAAAGAAACAGAAGTCGATATTGAGAGAGAGAGAGAGAGAGAGAGAGACAGACAGACAGACAGACAGACAGAAAGGAAGACAAGGAAGGAGAGAGAGAGACTGTCAGCGTTTAAGAAAAGAAGGAAGGCAACCTTACCTTGAAATTTTGACGTCGTTTTGGCCTGCCGTGATATGTCGAGGTCACCTGCAAACAGAAGTTCCCGTCACTGGCAGAGCGCGACTGATGTCACTTTTAGAGAGAGTCAACGTCCCCTACGGAGTGAAAGCGACATCACTCACATAGAGAAATCAGCGTGACTTGCAAACAGAAGTCAATGTTACGAGCAAGCAGAAGACGATACCATCTACAAAGAAGTCGATGCTGCCTGCAAGTTCAGTGACAGGAAAGAGAAGTAGAAGTCACCTGAAAAGAGAGAAAACTGGATGACAGAGTGAAAAAAATATAGATAGACAGATAGGTATAGAGAAATAGATAGATAGAGTTATCGATAGTGAGAGAGAGAGAGGGAGAGAGAGTGAGTCGCCGTTTATGAAATGAAAGTAGTTAACATTACCCAAATAGACTGAAGTCTGTGTTCCCTACAACATGAAAATCGATCTCACCTGATTAAAAAAAAAAATCATTATTAGGTCCTACCCGAACTGTTCCTAGACAGACCAGTTATTACCTGGTGGACATAACTAGATCCTATCTCAGCTGTGCCTAGACAGACCAGTTATTACCTGGTGGACATAACTAGATCCTATCTCAGCTGTGCCTAGACAGGCCAGTTATTACCTGGTGGACATAACTAGATCCTATCTCAGCTGTGCCTAGACAGACCAGTTATTACCTGGTGGACATAACTAGATCCTATCTCAGCTGTGCCTAGACAGACCAGTTATTACCTGGTGGACATAACTAGATCCTATCTCAGCTGTGCCTAGACAGACAAGTTATTACCTGGTGGACATAACTAGATCCTATCTCAGCTGTGCCTAGACAGACCAGTTATTACCTGGTGGACATAACTAGATCCTATCTCAGCTGTGCCTAGACAGACCAGTTATTACCTGGTGGACATAACTAGATCCTATCTCAGCTGTGTCTAGACAGACCAGTTATTACCTGGTGGACATAACTAGATCCTATCTCAGCTGTGCCTAGACAGACCAGTTATTACCTGGTGGACATAACTAGATCCTATCTCAGCTGTGCCTAGACAGACCAGTTATTACCTGGTGGACATAACTAGATCCTATCCCAGCTGTGCCTAGACAGACCAGTTATTACCTGGTGGACATAACTAGATCCTATCTCAGCTGTGCCTAGACAGACCAGTTATTACCTGGTGGACATAACTAGATCCTATCTCAGCTGTGCCTAGACAGACCAGTTATTACCTGGTGGACATAACTAGATCCTATCTCAGCTGTGCCTAGACAGACCAGTTATTACCTGGTGGACATAATTGAATCTTATCGCAGGTGCAGTGACTTACTTGAGATTCTCCGAATATTTGTTCTAACTGTTGTCCTGAGGTATTTTTTTCCGGGTTTTATATCCCAGGATCTTATTGCCCCCGGGGATTCTTTATGCCTGGGGTCTTCTTGCCCCTTTTAAGGGCAGAGGAGGCTGCGGAGCCGGGCTGACAACATGACTGCCCCTTCAAGGATGGAAATCGAGGCACTTTGTTGTGGCAGAGCAGCAGATGGATTAATATGGTGAGGGCTGCCCGGTCTTCTTGTGCAATTGCAACTGCAGATTGTGTGCATGCAGGTTTGCGGGCCTGGGTGGTATTATCCTCATCACCTGCACATCAACGTGGATGTTTGCGTCGATCTGGGGCGGGGTAGATCCCTCCACTTGGCTGCCAGAATGGCCGGTGACAGAGGCAGCTTCTGGCCCCTTACTCCCTCTTCTGATAGTACACTCCACTCTCTCCCCCTCCACCAAGGACTTTCCAACCTTCCTGAGGTTTGGCTTTTTGATGGCGGTGCAGTGGACAAAATGTCCTGCTGGTTGTCCATCCTCGTGATGAAGCCATAACCTGGCCTGAAGCTGTACCACTTGACCTTCCCCGAGGTGGTGGTGGGTGGGGAAGGAGTAGGGGGGGGGTGTGGAGGATGTGTGGGTCCCTGTGGTGGGCCTGGCAGGCTGGGAAGGACATGTTGCTCTGGCGTCTGCTCCACCCGAACTGCTCGTGGAAGCTTCGGCCAGGCCTTATATAGCTTTGGCAGACTAACTACCACCCGCCAGAAAATAGAACTAAACACCGCCCGGATACACATCAACTATGCACCTAAAAACCGCCCGAAAGCCATGAATCTCTGCCAAAAATCCAACAATGAAGAAAATGTGTCATGGAAAATACTGCTATGAATATGTTACCACTAAATTAACAGCAACAACAACAACAACAATGTAATAATAATAATAATTATAATAATAATAATAATAATAATAATAATAATAATAATGATAATAGTAATAGTAGTAGTAGTGGTAGTAGCAATAGCAGTAGTAGTAGTATTCGTGGTAGTAGTAGTAGTGGTAGTAGCAATAGTAGTAGTAGTGGTAGTAGCAATAGTAGTAGTAGTAGTAGTAGTAGTGGTAGTAGTAGTAGTGGCGGCCTAGTAGTAGTAATAGTAGCAGTAACCAATAGTGACCACGATAATAGCGATGACTGTGATTTATTTTTTTTATGTGTCCGACTCTGGGCAAAGGCTTCAGGGCCTATTTCTCGGGGGCATTGACCTATCCCAAGGCCCAGTAGTCCTCCTTCACCTCCACATGTCACCACTTCGGTACTAACACCCACCATCCACACCGAATACATGCTAGGGCTGTCTCATACAGGACTGGTGTATTGGTATTAGCGGGGGTATTTTTACGACATGTCGGCGGGTCATCTGGTAGATCAGGAAAGTCTGCTTTTTCGGAAATTCAAATCCTTAAACTGTTCCATGCCCCAGCCGGGATTCGATCCTGGGTCCATTAGGACTGCAGGCCGCCTCTCTACCAATTCAGCCACCGCCTGCCCTGCAAAGAGAAGTCTGCGTTTCCCGCAGAAAGAAGCCGATGTCACCTGTTGAGATAAGATGACATGAACTCTACAGAGTGGTCAGCATTTTCTGCAGAGAGCAGTGGGCGTTACCTGCAGAGAGTAGTGGGCGTCATCTGCAGAAAATACACGGCGTCACCTGCAGAGAATACACGGCGTCACCTGCAGAGAGTAGTCGGCGTCATCTGCAGAGAATACACGGCGTCACCTGCAGAGAATACACGGCGTCACCTGCAGAGAGTAGTCGGCGTCACCAGCAGAGAGTTGTCTACGTCACCTGCAGAGACTAATCGGCGTCACCTGCAGAGAAAAGGCGGTGTCACCTGTAGAGAGAAGGTAGAGAAAAGTCGACTTCCCATTACGATAGAATGAGATGTCACCTGCAGATAGAAGTCGAAGTCACTTGCTGGAAGAAATCTATGATACTGTATCTACAGAGAGAACTCAACATCACCTGCAAAGAGAGGTCGATATCATCTACGACTAGAATACAATGCAACCTCTTAAGAAACAGTCGATGTCACCTTTAAAGAGAAATTCGATGTCCTTTACGGTGAAAGAGAACTCTATGTGAGTGGAAATGATGTTCATATCAACTGTAAAAAAGCAGAAGTCGACGTTACATGTGTTTGTGTCTGTACAGTATAAGAGAGAGAGAGAGAGAGAGAGAGAGAGAGAGAAACTCGACGTTAATGAAAAAGAAGTCAACCTTACCTGAAAGTACTGAATTCGATGTCACATGACGGGATATGTGGATGTCATATCACAACGTCTTGCTGTAGTGAGGTGCTGTCAAACGCAAAATAACATCGGTTGACAGCACCAGATGGCCCTGTAGGGGCGATTGCTTTCCTGCTGTTGATGGGTTTGCCCAGACAGACACTGATGGGTTGCTCTACCACTACAACTGTCATATAACTACTGTATATATGGGGATATGGTATATGGTACTTTGCTATAGGGTCACATGCACCAAGTCCGTGCATGCACAGGGTAACTTGTGCACGAAGTAACCTATTTGACAACCCTGTTTGTGGGTATAACATTCTAAACAGGTAACTTTCTGAGACAGCCAGAGAGACAACGTTGTGTACAGAAATCAAACTGTCCTTGTGTCCATCATAGGAAATCACCTATTTAGGATTATATGCCCAAAGGCCAGGGTTGTGGTATCAGGTACATTAGTGCATAGCTTAATTCAGGCACGAACTTGGTGCAGGTGACACCGTCTTCATGATTTGAGCCTGACGGGTTACTACTCACCATCATCGTCATTATCATAATTGTCTGGATCATCACTATTATCATTATCACAGATGACGATTTTAGTAGCTGCTGTTGTTGTTGTTGGGCTATCCCCATGTGTCTGACAGAGCAGACCCATCAACCGCTGGCAAGCAACGCCACTGCATGGCCTTCCCACGCAGTAAACCTATGTCCCTTGTGACCCATAACGCCTTGCCACAGCCAGGCGGGGGCAAGTGTGAGTAAGTTTGGTTTTTGGATGGACTGCGCATTTGCCTTTCCCCATCCAGTTAACAGGGTCACCATAATGGACTCCACATCCCCCAGTTATTTAGTTATATGGATACCACCAGCATTGCAAGTATATTCCTGTGTGAAAGAAAACCATTAGGATTTTCTCCCAATGTAGAGCCACAATAGAAAGCTGAAGAAGCAAACTCTCATGGTAGGGATGCTGAATGTAGGAAGCATGACTGGGAGAAGTATGGAGCTGGCTGACATGATGGACACAAGAAAAGTGGGAGTACTGTGTGTGCAAGAATCAAGGTGGAAAGGAAAGAGAGAGAGAAACAGACAGACAGACAGACAGACAGATAAAGAGACAGTGTCATTGAAAAACATAAAAGCTACTAGAAGTCACACACACACACACACACACACACACACACACACACACACACACACACACACACACACACACACACACACAATTCTCTCTCTCTCTCTCTCTTTCTCTCTCTCTCTCTCTTATAAAGGGCAAGGCAGTGAAGAAATCCCAACTATACTCCATTTCACAATGTTTGGCACCATCAATGATATCTTGAACGCCTGTAGTGTTGATGTAAATCCTCTATAACCTCTAATTATTACCTTGAGAACATAATATAAAGGCAATACAAAAACGTATATCCAGAACTGAGGATATATCAACACTATCGGTGTTGAGGACACCACTGATGGCGCCAGGCTTGATGAAATGGAGTATAGTGTCTTGGGAACATCACGCCTCTGTCCTCCATCATGTCAGGCGTGATGACGGGCAGGGAGTGGAGGGGAATGAGTGAGGAGAAGGGAGCAAAGCAAAAGAAGATGGGGAAGGAATGGAGACTGATGGAGAAAGGGGGTATGAAGATGAAGAGAGGGGGAGGGTTCAAGTACGATAAGGGAGATTAGTAGGTAGGTATGGGATGTTAGTAAGAGTAAGGAAATAAGATCGTCGATAAAAAAAAAAAATACTAAACCTAAATATTCATGACGTGGAAAGAAGTCCGACCTGTTATAAAAAATGTAAAAGAAAATTATCCACGAGGAATTGAGAGCGAAATGGAGGAACGTTAAACAGAAAATGATTTAGAGCTGAATTTATGTTTGTAAATATTCATATTTTTAAACCATTTCAGTGCAGTAAAAATAGCACAGTAATATCTCTTTATGGTATCTGGCACCCCCAGTCAGTTTGTTCCTGTAAACACATTTATCATTTTTATATACGTTGCTTCATTCAAATCCAAGATTTCCACCTCCTAGCCAAACGTCTTTATGTCGTATTCTGAGCAGTTCTTGAGATTTCATAACACCCTTTCCGTAGCGATATATTCTACAAATTGAACCTCGGTATGCTCCTGTACGTCACTGATGTAAACAGATCTGTATTAAATGACATGAGTAGCATGCAAAATAGTGTTGTGGTGCAACAGCCAAAATAAATCACTAAGGCAGAGGTGCTGCAAAAGCATCCCATGCCACACAGAATACAGCCCTTCCTCACGACACACACCATCACCGCTGTTTCATTTTTATCCTAAACCCATTCAAATGGGTTTTCTGCCAAACTCCATCACTGTCATCACCAGGTGCAATGCAAACAGGATGTGTGTGTGTGTGTGTGTGTGTGTGTTGGAGGAGGGGAAAGATACCAATAAATTTAGCGTTTTTATATCGAGGATTTCGTTCTTATTACTTACTTTCCACGGACGGTTTATTCTCCTTGCGATGGTTTTTAGAAATAGTGGGGATATATATATATATATATATCATCTTCAGCCGTTTGAGTATCCACTGCAGGACCGGCCTATCCCGACCGAAGTCGGGACGATACAGCCAATGTATCACTACCAAGTGGCTTAAGCTGTCTGGTAGAGATTGTATGTAGGGTGAGAAGTGCTTGTAAGTGTAATTGTAGTGGCTTTGGATATGTGTGTAGTCTGTGAACCAAATGTATTCGGCTCGCGCAAGCCGACTGGGTGAAAGCATACTTTATAGTAAGCGACACTGGTTCAACCACAGCACCCCTAGTGTCCTCCAATGCAGCACGTGGCCGAGTGAACACTCGCAAAGTTTATTACCCTGGCGGGGCGCGAACCCTGGCTCACCCGTGTACGAAACGCACACTCTACCACTGTACCACGGAGGCTCCATATATATATATATATATATATATATATATATATATATATATATATATATATATATATATATAATGCTATGATTGTAGGTTGGAGGCGGTGGTTGAGGGTATTCTGAGGGATGAACAGGCTGGTTTTAGAAAGGGACGTGGTTGCAATGATCAGATCTTTATAGTCAGGCATTTGATGCAGCAAGTTAATGAAATGAGAGTACCGTTAAGTCTTTGTTTTGTTGATTTTGAAAAGGCTTTTGATAGTGTTTCGAGAGAGACTATGGGGAAGATCATGAGACATTATGGAATACCAGAGGAGTTTGTGAGGATCATTATGAACATGCATGAGGACACATTTTGTAAAGTGATGGTTGATGGTTGTCTGAGTGATTCGTTTGAAGTCAAGTCCGAAGTAATTCAAGGTGGTGTTCTATCGCCTTTACTATTTATATTGGTCATTGATTACATTATGAAACGCATTGGAACAGAAACCGGTGCAGGTATACTTTGGGGAGAGAACAGGAAACTTTTGGATTTAGATTATGCAGATGATATAGTTTTGATTTGTGATGGGCCAGAAGAGATGCAGAGAGTGTTGGACTGTTTGGTGAGTGAAGGTCGCAAGGTGGGTTTGGTTATTAATTGTGGAAAAACTGAAATAATCAATATGAATATGGAAAATGCGCAGGAATGTGTAATTGGAGGTATGGTTGTAAAGCAAGTTGATAGGTTTAAATATTTAGGTACTTATTTAGCCAAGGATGGTTCTTTGAACTTTGAATTCGAGGAAAGGTTAAAGAAGGCTAATCAGGCAATGGGAATGCTTAAAAATATTTGGAATTATAACAGTTTTTCTGCGCATACAAAAATCAAACTTTATAAGGTAATGGTTAGGAGTATCTTAATTTATGGACACGAGTCTTGGTACAGCACAGTGACTATGGAAAATAAATTCTTGGTATTTGAAAAAAAAAAAGCACTTAGAAGAATATTAGGAGTTAAGTGGTGGGAAAGGATACCAAATAGTAGAATTAGAGAAATAACGGGAGTGCAGCCGATCGATGAATATGTTAGATTCTCACGATGGAAGTGGCTAGGACATGTGTATAGGAGACAGGGAATAGTACGAGGTACACCAGGGTGGGTGGCACTTGGTAGGAGAGGTAGAGGAAGGCCAAAAGAGACGTGGGTGAGGACAATGAGACGGGAAGCTGGAGATGAGTGTTGGGGAGATCTTGAGGAGTTACCACAATATAGGATGTGGTGGTGTGAGTTCATCGAGGCCCTATGCATCCCCGAGGGTGTCACAGGAAATGATTGATTGATTGATTGATGATTGTACCGCTGTACAAAATAAGGGTGAGCGAAGTGAGTGCAAGAATTATCGTGGCATAAGTTATTGAGTGTGGTAGGGAAGGTATAGGGAAAAATTATTATAGAGAAAGTAAGAGAGAAATCAGGAGTCCTAGTGAGTGATGAACAGGGTGGCTTTAGGAGTGGCAGAGGATGTGTGGATCAAATATTTGCAGTGAGACAGGTAACAAAGAAGGCATGTGAGAAGGACCATAAGGTGTTTATGGCATTCATGGATCTAGAAAAAGCATGCAACAAAGCGGACAGAGAAGGACTTTGGAAAATTTTGCACATGTACGGTGTAGATGGTAAGCTGCTAGGTGCCGTCAAGAGTTTTTATGATGGTAGTGAAGCATATGTAAGGGTTAATGGGCATTTAAGTGAATGGTTCACGATCAGTGTGGGCGTGCGACAAGGTTGTGTGATCCCCGTGGTTGTTCAATATATATATATATATATATACCTAGGCTGCTTCCCCCAAGGAAAGGGAGGTAGCCGAGACAGGACGACTCACTCTCCATTTACTCATCCATTCAAACACATTCATTCGCATCTTAGCCCCAAAGGGGAGAACGGACAGATCCTCACCGCATCACACCGCACAAGGGTCAACTGCGCAATGCAATCAGTGACATCCGCAGCAGGGCCCGACAGCAGAACTGGTTTACCCCTGCCACATCATAACAGACCCATCCCCTTATATATATAATATATATATATATTTTATATATAATATATATATAATATATACATATATAATATATATATAATATATATATATATATATATATATATATATATATATATATATATAGATGAGGTGATGAGAGAAGTGAAAACACCAGTAAATGGAGAGGGGGATGGCGTTGGTAATGAATGGTGATGGATGGAATATCTCAAATTTGCTGTATGCTGATGATGCAGTACTGCTTGCAAATACCGGACAAGGACTCTGTAGGCTAGTGCAGAGTTTTGCTAATGTCTGTGAGCGTCGTGCCTTGAGATTAAATGTAGAAAAGAGTAAAGTGATGGTTACTGACAGAGAAGATGACTCCCAGTGAGATGTTGCAGTGAATGGAGAGAGATTGGATTTGGTGAGAGAGTTCAAATACCTGGGTACAGTGATAGAAAAGAGAGGAAAATGTGCAAAAGAAGTGGAAAATAAAGTGACACAAGGAAAAAAGGTAGCTGGTGCAATGAAAGTCTTGATAAGAAACAGAGGTTTGAGTGTTGCAGCTGCACGAGGCTTACATGAAGGTGTGTTAGTGCCAACTTTAACATATGGATGTGAGACTATTGTGTGGCATGAAAATGAAAAGTCAAGAGTAAGAGCAGTTGAGATGGGACTACTGAGGAATGTATGTGGAGTACAGAGAGTGGATAGCATACGAAATAATGTGTTTCGTGAAGATGTGGAGTGAAGAAGTCTGTGGACACCAGAATCGAAGAGAGTGTGCTGAGATGGTATGGTCATGTGGAGAGAGTGAATAAGAATAGGATGGTGAAAAAGGTGTATCTGAGCGAATATGAAGGAGGGAGGAGGCGAGGTAGGCCAAGGAGAAGGTGGAGGGATATGGTGGATGGATGTGTGAGGAAGAGAGGTTTGGAAGTTGCTGAGGCTAGGAAAATGACAAGAGATCGAGATGGGTGGATGAATGTTGCGAGGAGAAGTGCATGATCAGGGATTTGACATCCCTTTTTAATGCGGCAGCGTCCATTTTGACACTGGCGGATACGTTTTTGCGAAGCTACAGAACGTGGTGAATGTTTTTGGCGTATCCGATAGAACGAGGATTCCGGGGGCTTGAATGATGAGTGAATAGAAACGTGGCCCATTGGACTGGGCATATTTTGGCTGTCTGGATATTGCTACTCCTCACCCTGCCCTAGGGTGGGAAAGGTGGTCCAGATGATGATGATGATGATATATATATATATATATATATATATATATATATATATATATATATATATATATATATATATATATATATATATATATATATATCCCATTGGAGCCCAGTGTCCTCAATATAGGACGGAACTGGGATTTTTCAAAATTTAATAAAGAAGGGAACCCTCGGGTAGGGATCTATGAGCTTCGCGACTATGAGTCGATAGGCGGAGGGCGGTACGCCTAGTACCCTCCCAGTGCAGTGCGTCGCCCAGCAACTTTGGGATCCAATGGGATATCTGTCTATCTATCTATCTATCTATATCTGTCTATCTATCTATCTATCTATCTATACAGTATATAGATAGATAGATAGATAGATAGATAGATGTTATATATATATATTTATATATATGTATGTATGTATATATATACCGATATATCCATCTACCTATCTATCTATCTATCTATCTATCTATCTATATATACATATATATATATATATATATATATATATATATATATATATATATATATATATATCCATCCATCCATCCATCCATCATCCAATCCTACGTTGCCCCATGAGGAGCGTAGCAGCCCGGGGCTAGGCAAGTTGGTCCATACATTTAAGAGGAGAGTGACCAGCCTCACTCATCCCTGAGTGGCATTACATGAGCATTAAACCCCAACCCTCCCTTGGATATAAACCTTCACCGGCTCAATTCGATTGGAGCGCCGTAATTACCCGTTAAACCAACAGGCGCCAAAATTTGGTTATGTGGTTACCACCCAGTGTAGTAAATCGTTTCCTGGTGTACAAGAAACCATATGGCTTGTCACTCAGTGTAGAGTCACCCACAGGCGGAAGGAAGAGGAAAGAATGAAGGAAAGAAGACAGAAGAGGATGGAAGGAAAGAAGGATGGAGGAGAGGAATGGACAGACATCCGAGAGCAGCATTACATTGAATGAGTGGATAGATAGATATAGAGATAGACTGATAGATAGATAGATTGACTGGTATAAAGAAATAGATATATAGATGGATGGATAATTCCTGCAATAGCCATATTAATAAAATCATTACATTGGTTACTTTTCTCATGTAAAATCTAAAACATGCTTCTTTCACTCGTGGATAACAAAAAATCAGGATTACTGTATTCTGCTTCCGCCAGAAGATTCTTTTCTTTGCCTTGCAATGGCCTTTCATCGCTCATATGTCAACGCTATACTTTTTTTTTTCTTTTACCTGGATTACCAGCCGAGTGAGTTTTAGCTCTTATAATTTTGTTTATAAACCTTCTTAACACTGTGTCATCTGCTGTCGGTACTGCTGCTGCTAGTACTCGCACATGGGTTTTCTTGAACATTCCACATTTACACAAACACACCCAACATTTACCTTAAACGTGCCCTCACTACCCAGTCTGCCTCATCCATTTGTTGCTTCACACACTCGTTCAGCTCCAAAAAAATAAGCTCATACTGCTTCCAAATGGAACGATATTATTCCCAAAGCAGCACTTTGCAGTCAGAACAGAGTGCAGCAGTGAAATATACTGGTAATCCTCTATATCCTAGCATTTAGTGTAAACTTTCAGTGAGGAAATCTGCACGCAGAAATTTATTTTCTTTTTTCGATATACCTAAAACCCTGAGAAACTTTTATGTTACTTAAGTAAAGCCTTCTAAATCTATATTTGACACTGAAGAACAGCTATGGTGTAATATTTCTTTTATCAACAAGAATTTTAACAACTCATACATAAATTTCATTCACCGACTCTTCCGTTACGGCAATAAAGACAGTATTTTTATTTTTTTCTTGACCCATCTTTGAACCACAATGGTTAAGTGGTTGCATGACCTTCTTGCGTTCTGTGTTTGCCACAGTCAAGTGACTTGCATGTAACCATGATGGCTAAGTGGTTGCATGACTTTCTTGCATTCTGCGTTTGCCCTAGTCAAGTGGCCGGCATGTAGGAGTAGGGTAGATCGTGTCCTAAGGTGAACCCAAGGACAGACTGAGGGAAGAAAAAAGCAAGATGGGGAGATGGGATTTGTAGATTGGCTGGCGTTGGGTGAAACAGGTCATTACCCAATGGGCAGAACAAGAAAAAAAATAACAGATGCCTTTGTCATACAATGGAATGTCCTAAGTTGTTGCTGATGAATAATATGATAATGACCCATTGTGCTATTTCTCCTGCTTTCTGCTTCTTTCATTTCAGCTTCTGTACCTCTATTGCCACTCCTGGTTTCTCTACCCATGTCATTTCGGCTTTAATATATTCTCCTATCTTCTTCCTGCTCCCTAAAGCTTTTTTTTCCTTTCCGTTCCCACTCTTATAACTATGTACTTTTCCCATACATAACTCCAGAATTTCAGTGGTCTATACAAAACAATACAGTTGAAGCCATACATTTTCACACAACCAGCGTACACATTTAACACTTTGATCACTACACACATTTTCCCTGCCCGTGTCCTCTTATTCCACGGGGCTTTGAATTTTGCGTTGGGTGGTAATCTGTGGATGTGACATTTAAAGCAGGCAGATCCGACATAAGCTGACGACCATTTGTTTACCGCGTTAGTATTGCACCACACACTGACAGGGGCCCTTCACACTGGCCCTTGTGTGTGTGTGTGTGTGTGTGTGTGTGTGTGTGTGTGTGTGTGTGTGTGTGTGTGTGTAAATACTGCGTCCGAGGAAAAAGAAGTTTATCGTGTATATCAGCATGAAAGTCTTTTAATCATTCAGTTGTTACTGTTAGAATTGGTAAAGGAATTCTTGATAAAAATGCAAAGGCATCTAGGGCAACATAAATTAGTGATGGAGTGGACAGACAGTGTTGTGTCAAGTGTTATCAAGATCATTACATCTAATATACTATTGTACTAGCCGCGCGTGTGTGTGTGTGTGTGTGTGTGTGTGTGTGTGTGTGTTTTGGGCAGCCGAAACCACACATTCAAATCGCACCAAAACTGGCACAAAAATCGCAAAAAATTCGCTAATGTGAAAAAAAAAAAAAAAAAACTTGGTCCCATCACGATTGAAAATTTTTTACTGTATTTAATGAGTGATCACATTTTGACCAAAAAAAGCTGGTCCCGATGCCCGGCAGAGGATCTCCGTAGAATTTTTTGCTCAGAGATAGAATTAAAATCAACTGTTGCAGTAGCTGTGTGTCTGTGTGTGTGCTTCGGACTTGCGTTCGGACAACTTCGGTTCCATTCCCGAAGCTGTAAATAACACGATCAGTTGGTTAACTGCAAAAAATCTTAGTGACAACGTTACACTAGAACAGCATATAAAATCAAGAGCCCACCGCAGGAGCAAGTGCGAAGGGCCCGCGAGCACTTGTGCTATGCTATTATAATGATGCCTTTATTTTTATTAGTCTTCTTATGCCTAATTTTTTCCTTGTTTCTGTCAATTTTCCTTCCTACTTTCTTGCTCCTCTGTTCAATTTTTAAATCTTCACTATTACTTTTGTTACGGAACAGAGAAAGATAATGTACACTTTAAGTGAGAATACTAAAAATCACTACTGTCCCGTAAAGTTCCAGGTTCAAAACAAAAGAGTTAGGTAAAATTACAAGTTAAAGTTTAATGCTCAAACTAACAACAAAACATTCAGGACTCATAAGGATAATGTAATGGCAAAAAACAGGTTAAATATATAGTTAACTGCAATAGACTCTATTAATACGAAATTAGCAAGAGTAAATTTATCTAAGTCAGCCCTGATAAAATGAAAATACCAGATAATACTCAGTGAATGCAAGATATATTATTACAGATACTAAATATTATTACCACTGGCTAAAAAATATGAATTACAAAAACTTTACTAGGCCTACGAATCAACACCATATGCTATGCAGTACAAGAACAAAATGTAATAACACTTATACTCAAATTACACAGCTGCTAGATGGTTGGAGACTTCCTGAGCACTCACAATAATAACAACTGTACAGGGGAGGACAGAGATTTGAACAAAATGAGGAGTAGATCTAAGTGGCAATTAATGCAGAGACTGAGCTCATTATATAGGGGCCGGCAGAGCTTGATACAACTTGTAAGAAGGACGCGGAAATGAAGCCATGGGGACAAAGAGTTGACAATCCCGCTCTGAACAACAGAAAGAACGACTTACTCTACTATAACGGTAGAAGGGGGGGAGTGAGGTAGAACACGCTCGTGATCAAACATGCAGCACACTGTACGTTAGAATTACACAAAGGATGATGAAATCATAGGCTATGTAACACCTCCCCACAAAGAAAAAGAAATTTACAAAGGAAATTTCTTATTACTCTAAAACAATCTGTCTAAAGTCTAGATAAGCAATCTGCAATAACATTTTCTTTCCCCTTGACATGTTGTATGTCTAATGAATACTCCTGAAGAAGTAGACTCCATCTTGTCAATCTCTGATTTTTATCTTTAAACTTACTAAGGAATTTCAGTGGGTTATGATCGGTATAAATGACTATGGGGTCAAAACCAGAACACAAATAAAATGAAAAATGCTGTAAACCCAAAATCAAGGCCAAAAGCTCTTTCTCAATAGTTGAGTAGTTCTTTTGAGGTAGAGTGAACTTCTTACTGTAATAAGATACAGGATGTTCAACACCCTGACCATCCTCTTGCAGCAAAACAGCCCCAGCTCCTGTTTCACTTGCGTCAACAGCCATCTTAAAAAGCTTAGCAAAATTTGGAGTAGCGAGCACTGGCTGACTTAATAGGATAGCTTTAAGTTTGTTGAAAGAGGATTCACAGTTATCGGTCCATACAAATTCAACTCCCTTTTTCAGTAAGTCTGTAAGTGGTGATACAAGAATTGAAAAGTTAAGAACAAATCTCCTGTAATAACCTACCATTCCCAAAAATCTTTGTAGCTCTTTCCTAGTTTTAGGTCTGGGAAGATCACTTATAACCTGAACCTTAGCTGCTGGTGGTGCAACATGTCCATCACCAATTACGTACCCAAGGTACTGAACTTTAGCTTGACCAAACTCACACTTTGATAAATTAGCTACAAGATTAGCCTGAACCAAACGCTCAAGAAATTGACTGACATGGCATAGGTGATCTTTCCAGTTGTCACTGAAGATTAATACATCATCAATATAAACAACACACCCTGCCAAACCCTCTGTTACAACATTCATGAGCTTCTGAAATGTGGCTGGTGCATTCTTCATACCATATGGCACTACAGAACATGCAAAAGTCTTTCCTAGTGTTACAAAACATGAGATCTCCCTAGCACGTTCAGTCATAGGTACTTGCCAGTATCCCTTTAACAAATCAAACTTACTTATGTACCTAGCCTTTCCGATCTTGTCTATGCAATCTTCCACGCGAGGGAGAGGGTAAGTGTCTGTTTTGGTTATCTGATTAACACATCTGTAGTCGAGCAAAGCCGCTGTGACCCCTCTGGCTTAGGGACTAGAGTGACAGGAGAACTCCACTCACTCTGACAGGGCTCAATCATCTTGTGGTCCAACAGGTAGCCAAGCTCCTTCTGGATGAGAGGAACTTCCACTGGATTCACACGGTAAGGAGGCAGTTTAATTGGCTTTGCGTCTCCAACATCGACATCATGCATCAACACAGTGGTTCTTCCTGAAGTGGCACTGAACACTTGCGGGTACTCCTGCAGTAATGCCGAAAACCCCTGCCTTTCCTCGGGAGGTAGATGAGAAAGCTTAGTCTGGAGATCATTCATGATATCAGGATTCTTCCCCAAACTATCACTCAGGCTCATGCTGCATGGGAGAACTTCACTTGCAGACTCGGGTGGAACAGCTACAGTGCAGACTGGATTATTTTCGTCCCGCCTGTGATATAACTTTAGCATGTTGATGTGACAAAGTTGCTTGTTCTTTCTACGATCTGGTGTGGCGATGACATAGTTGACATCACTGAGTTTCTTCTCCACGAAATAAGGACCACTAAACTTGGCTTGAAGAGGTTGCCCATGAACCGGTAGCAGAATCAAAACCTGATCTCCTGGCTGAAAGTGGCGTAACCTGGACTTCTTATCATACCAAGTCTTCATCTTCTCCTGAGCAGCTCCTAAATTCTCTCTTGCCAGCTGTAAAGCAGTGGACAGCCGTTTTTTGAACTTCATCACATACTCCAGCAGGTTGACATCATCTTCCTCCGACAGCCAGCATTCCTTGAGTAACTTAAGGGGTCCTCTTACTTCATGGCCAAACAGTAGTTCAAAAGGTGAGAAGCCCAGTGATTCATTTGGAGATTCTCTTGCGGCAAATACAACAAATGGAAGACCTTTATCCCAGTCTTTCTGATGTTCCAAACAGTATTTCTTGAGCATCGATTTGAGTGTTTGATGATATCTCTCCAACGCTCCTTGGGTCTGGGGATGGTAAGCTGAAGACGTGATCTGGGTGATGCCCAACTCTTTCAGAGTCTGCTTGAAAACATTTGACATGAAATTACTTCCCCGGTCTGACTGTACCTCCTTGGGCAGACCAAACTTTGTGAAGAACCCCAGCATTTCCTTAACCACGTTCTTTGCTGAGATATTTCTAAGTGGAATGGCTTCAGGATAACGAGTAGCCATATCAATCAGGGTCAACACATAAGAAAATCCTGAAGAAGTCTTAGGAAGAGGGCCCACAATATCCACCAACACACGGGTGAAAGGCGCCTCAAAAGGAGGAATGGGAACTAGAGGTGCAACCTTTTCGGTCTGATTACACTTCCCCACAACTTGACAGGTGTGACAAGACTTAAAATACCAGGAAACATCCCTGAAGATACCTGGCCAGTAGAAGTGTTTCAAAATGCGTGCCACAGTCTTCCTCACTCCAAGGTGTCCTGCCAAACTGGACTCATGAGCCACTCTAATGATATCCTGCCTACAAACACATGGGATGACAACTTGATGTACAACTTCCCATTCACAGTCGGCTGATGCTGTTGGGGGTCTCCACTTTCTCATAAGTACTCCTGACTTTATATAATACCAAGTAGAACACCGGCTGACTCTTCCTCACTGCAAGCAGAGTTAGCTACACCTTTCAACTCAAGGTCAGCAACCTGCAACTCAACCAACTCTTGACGAGACAAATTATCAACACTACACGGTACTGCCTCATCTGGTGAGTGGTCCAAATTAGCAAGAAAAGTGTCAGCTAGGATAACATCATCATCATTATCCTCTAAGTCACCAGTAACTTTAGACTTAGCCCTAGTGACAGCACATGCAGGGAACACATCAGGGACATCACAATCCTGGGCCGCAGCCACTGGCTCACTAGACAACTGAGGAGCTGGACACACTTGACTTCCACCAATATCATTTCCAAGTAAGAAAGTTACACCTGACATTGGGAGTGTCTCAACCAACCCAACCATAACGGAACCATTAACAAAACCAGACTCTAAATTCACTCTGCACAGAGGGACAGAGAAGTAATTATTCCCTACACCTTGTAAGATTACAGTTTCATCAGAGGAATTAACATTAGAGCCTAGAACACTGGTCAGCATAAGGGATTGGCAAGCACCTGTATCACGATATATTTTAACTGATTTCCTGTCATTACTGTCCAGAGGACTGACAAAACCATCAGACAGGAAATTAGCACATGAACTCTTGAGAGTGTCACCCACGTTACTGCTCAAAAGAGGAGCTCCATCATGAGAATTTAAGTTACCCCTCAAAGCAGGTTCAGTTAATTCAGTTAAGGAATTCTGGGAACTCTCAAGGGTGAACACTAGACCAATTGACTGAATATTTAAAGACTCCTTTTTGTTCACATCACGCTGTCTTCTGAAACATTTCTCCGTAGTATGACCAAGCTTACTACAATAAGTACATTTACTTTTCTGAAATCTAGAGGTGAAGCTGTTATTTACTTCCTGAGAAACATCATCTTTATTCTCTTTCCTGTTACCTGGACTCTGAGTAGAGGCAATGTACTTACTCTCAGCTTTCCCTTTTTCTTTAGAATATCTCTTGTGAGTGAGGACATATTCATCAGCTAAAACTGCAGCATCAGACAAATTATCTATTCTTTTCTCATCAAGATATAGGCTTACATCTTTATTAATACACCTCTTGAAGTCCTCCAGCAAAATCATCTGCTTAAATTTGTCAAAATCAGAATCCACATTCTTAGAATTTACACTGCTCTAACAGATCTTCTTTGATTTTTGCATACTCAACATGGGATTGCTTATCTTGCTTATAAGTTGTCCTAAATTTTACTCTATAGGCTTCAGGAAGAAGTTCATAGGCCTTAAGAATCAAGCTCTTAACTACATCATAATTATCAGATTGATCCTGAGGCAAAGATGCATAAGTTACTTGAGCTTTACCGGTGAGAACAGTTTGAAGGAGTACTGGCCAATACTTTTTTGGCCAATTAAAACCTGTAGCTACCCTCTCAAATAACTGAAAATACTTTGTTAAATCAGATTCATTAAAAGGAGGGACAAGTTTAACATTTTTAGCCACATCAAAATCATCAGAGCTAGATGATCCAGTTCCACCTTGTTTCATGCGATACTCATGGTCTGCCTGAATCCTAGCAAGTTCAATTTGTGCCTGAGCCTGTATCTGTGCCTCCTGAATACGAGCCTGAGACTCCGCCTCCTTAGCCTGAGACTCCGCCTCCTTAGCAAGTGCTTGAAATTCATCCTCCTTAGCACGTGCTTGAAATTCAGCCTCCTTAACACGAGCCTCCTGCAGGGCTAGCTGTAACTTAGCTATTTCAATCTGCGTTTGCTCATTTGGAGGAGTTACATTAAACAAGCTTTTATTAATCATGCCAACAATTTGATCTTTAGAATGATGAGAGCGAACAGCAATTCCCAATTGTTGAGCAACAAGCTTAAGATCATTCTTTGTTCTGTTTTCTACATCACACACTGTTTGCACATTTGACAAAAAATCTTTGGCTTCATCAAGCGTAGTAATAGTAGACATGATGAATAAATCACAGTCACAAAATATCAAGCAATATCCTTATGATAATATCCTGAATATCCTGATAAGAGGTCGCCAAATTTATGTTACGGAACAGAGAAAGATAATGTACACTTTAAGTGAGAATACTAAAAATCACTACTGTCCCGTAAAGTTCCAGGTTCAAAACAAAAGAATTAGGTAAAATTACAAGTTAAAGTTTAATGCTCAAACTAACAACAAAACATTCAGGACTCATAAGGATAATGTAATGGCAAAAAACAGGTTAAATATATAGTTAACTGCAATAGACTCTATTAACACGAAATTAGCAAGAGTAAATTTATCTAAGTCAGCCCTGATAAAATGAAAATACCAGATAATACTCAGTGAATGCAAGATATATTATTACAGATACTAAATATTATTACCACTGGCTAAAAAATATGAATTACAAAAATTTTACTAGGCCTACGAATCAACACCATATGCTATGCAGTACAAGAACAAAATGTAATAACACTTATACTCAAATTACACAGCTGCTAGATGGTTGGAGACTTCCTGAGCACTCACAATAATAACAACTGTACAGGGGAGGACAGAGATGTGAACAAAATGAGGAGTAGATCTAAGTGGCAATTAATGCAGAGACTGAGCTCATTATATAGGGGCCGGCAGAGCTTGATACAACTTGTAAGAAGGACGCGGAAATGAAGCCATGGGGACAAAGAGTTGACAATCCCGCTCTGAACAACAGAAAGAACGACTTACTCTACTATAACGGTAGAAGGGGGGGAGTGAGGTAGAACACGCTCGTGATCAAACATGCAGCACACTGTACGTTAGAATTACACAAAGGATGATGAAATCATAGGCTATGTAACACTTTACATATGTTCCCAAACGTTGAGTTACCTTGATGTATACAGTAGGATGACTTTTTTTTTAAATTTATCCTTCCTACATTAAGTACCTTTTTTTTTTCCTTCTCTTTTTTCTCGGCTAGGAAATAGTCCCCAGTAACCGTCTCTCTTTCCTTCATCTTCCATCAGCTGTATGAAATAGCATGGGGTAGGCAGTAACAACATGAAACAAAAGAACGTTGTTTCCCGGACTACGACAAATGTTGAATTCTATGGTCACGTCTATCTGCCAACCAAGTAAACAGTTGGAATCCATTCATTTGTCTGGCGTCACTAAAGCACACACGGTCGTCAAAACAGAGAGGTGACCACCACATGAAGTAAAGCACAATGCTACTCAAAGCTCGGCTTGTAAATGATGTGCCTTGAAAGTTACATTTTTTGATCTATAATCAATAAAGTATTATATTGCTAGAATCCTGTCTCAAATATATCTTGAGGTGACTTTCAGCCACTTTTCTCTGGGATGAATCTGAAATACAAGAATGTCGTGTATATGAAATATGGCTCAACTAGAATGCATTCAGAGGGCGCATACCTCCGTAAATGACATTGCCATTCAAGGATTTGGATCAGGATCCGTGGATATATGTTCCAAATCCAAATCCAGATCCGCACCAAAATGTAATCAGTTCTTTAATGGTCCATGGCCCACCTTTCTACAAAATATCATTGAAATCCATTGAGAACTTTTGGAGATATTTTGCGGGATTCTCAGGGTCCGGATCCGGATCTGCCTCAAAATTTAATATTTCTTCCTTGGTCCATGGCCCACCCTCCCAGAAAATTTCGTCAAAATCCGTTCTTAACTTTTTGAGTAATCCTGCCAACAGATGGGTGGATACAGGGTCCGGATCCGGATCAGTCCCAAAATTTAATAAATTCTTTCTTGGTTCATGGCCCACTATTCCATCAAATTTCATTGAAGTTCACTATGAGCTTTTGGAGATATTGTGCGGGATACTACGGATCCGGATCCACCCCCCCCCCTTTTTTTTTTTCATTAGCCCATCCTTTCACCAAACTTCATCAAAATCCGTTCATCTGTTTTTGAGTAAAGTTGCTGACAGACAGACAAACAAGCCGACAGACAAACAAACCAACTTGGGCGAAAACATAACCTCTTTGGTGGGGGTAATAATACATACTTGATTTTATATTCTAAATAGACAGTGTTTAACTCTCTGTACATGCGATACTGTTCTGTTAAGTACGGAGAGTCGAAGTAACATCCAGTTTGCACAGAATATTAACATCCCTTAACAGTTCTTCTTCTGAGTATTTACCATCAGCACCTTACAGTTCAGTACAATCATCCAGTCATATCACCATAAGCATGGTGATAACCACAACTCACCACCACGCATGTGTAGCAACGTTCAGCAATACTTCACGTCCGGGGGTTCGAACTACCGTAACGAGAATCCGACACCTCCAGTCCACTTAAATATCACTTGGTATATGAAATGTGAATAACATTTTCGAAACTGTGTAAAAGTATTTCCCGAAGGCAACTGTGCATGACACATGCTCAGACTACGATTTCTGAGACATTAATAAACTGACACAAAATCACACTGCCATTCACCAATTCATCTCAAGCAATTCTCCTTCATTATCATCATTATGTTCCTTTTACCTAACTCGTCAACATCACAATAATTTTGATACAGTTAACAGTCTATTACCAATCAAAAATTCTCACCCCACCCCAGCTTTCCCACTATAATTTTCTTTTCTCTCTCTCCCGACTGTTGTAAAGTTTTTTAGTAATTCTTTCACACAATCATCACGAGCTCTAGCTTCACCAATATCACAGCCTTGCGAATCATCCCAAGATCCTCATGTTTTGCACTCTTCAATATAATTTTTTATTCCTTTATCCTTGTCACGTGCCCGACATCCTCCACTCCCTGCCCTACCCTTATAGGCCAGACCTGCAGCTTTACAGTAAACACAACATTGCATGTCCCTGTGCTCACAAAATAGGAAATATCTTGTAATCGCATAAAAGCAAATGGATTTTCATGTGATCAACGGCGTTCATCCTCTTAAAGTTGCATTGGTGTTATTATTACGCTGGTGCTGATGACCGTTTATCATTTGGTGTTTGCCAGAATGTGTTGTGGTAAAGACCAGCTGATTTATATTCCACTCAGTGCAACCTCCGACAATCAAAAACCTAAAACCTATACCGACTGATTTCGTACCGTATTTCATGCCGAATTTCATGCCTACTTCAACTACAAGACAGTTCAACTCAGAGAAACCTTCGGGCATTTGGAAGTTACGTTGATCGCATATCACACTTTCAGTGCATATGAATTATCACTCTATCCTCTCCATCTAGTATTAATTTCTTGCCCTCTTCTCCTCCTTCCTACCCTCTCCTGTCCTCTCCTGTCTGCACGCTTCTCCTGTCTCCACACTTCTCTCTTCATGTCTCCAATTTTTTTCCTTGCCTCAACAGTTCTCTTTTTTCCTCCTGTTTCTACTGTTCTCTCCTGTCTCCACATTTCTCTTCTCTCCTTCTTTCTCCACCTCTCTCTCTCTCTCTCTCTCTCTCTCTCTCTCTCTCTCTCTCTTTCTGAGTATATAGATACAGAGATAGATAGATAAATAGACACATAGATAGATACCGTATTATTGTATCTATCTACCTACCTATCTATCTATCTGTCTGTCGGTCCATCTACATATATATATATATATATATATATATATATATATATATATATATATATATATATATCCTACTTGGTCCACACTCATCTTCTCTGCTCGTGTCACCATACCTCTCTTCATTCCTGAGTCCACACATCTCTTCTACCCACATACGGTATCTCTTGTATCCTTCTGTTTACATTCTTCTCATCGCATTATCAGTATGATGTTCCAGTTCCACTAACTCGTGATATACGAGTGCTTACACCAGCTGTTGTCTGGCTTATCACTGAAGAGTCTCTTTCTTTCTATTCTTCTCTCTGCACTCTGTCTTTACCTGTACTTTTTGCAAGGATAATATTTTTCTTCATATCAATAATGTATTTCATATTACAGATGAAGATAACTTGAACAAATTCCACTGACACCTTCCTGTGGATCTTGGGCCTCTTGTAGACCCACACCCAGGACCCAAAAGCCTCTCCATTGCTGTTTGTCCTAAAATCCCTTCAGTTTACTCATAAATTAAAAAGGTGGTGCAGCGTGTGGTGAGATGAACTGGGGACTGTGGTGGAGGGAGTGATTCCTGTTGTTGTAGGGAACAGTTTATGGATTTGAATTCCATATCACCAGTTTCACTGTTCTTCCATTACGGCCTCACCAACCCGTCATATACAGTAGACGCCCCACTAACACATAACACCAAACCAGAATGTGGTATCCAAAGCATACCACAGTAAAGGTGGGAATAAATTCCTAACTAGGGCCCTGTAACGCGTGAATGCTTCATGGACAACCCACTGATGGTTTGTCGAAGGTGGACTACTGAACCTCGGGAACGGATTGTATGAAACAGTCCTTGGTTACGTGCTCACCTGTAGATGGTATATATTTGATTTAAATACGAAAACATGTATTCACTCTCCGTCAACCACATCTAACCTGCACAAAGACGTATTTGAGGGCCGCAGAAGAGAGAAGCTGCAACACGGGACATCAACATGCAACGAGGCTACAATGGACCACACCACAATAATTCTATCTATCTATCTATTGCCAGACGCCTCAATCCCGTTTGGGGTGGCCACAAACAAATAGCCTCCACGTCCCCCTGTCCCCCGCCATTTCACTGCCCTGCTCCCAACTCACACACCCCTCTCTCATATACCTCTCCACTCCATCCCTCCATCTCATCCTCGGCCTCCCCCTCCCTCTTTCCCCCTCCACCTCACTCACATACACTCTCTTCGTCAGTCTTTCACCCTCCATCCTCTCCACATGGCCAAACCACCTCAGTGTGTTCCTCATAACGCTTCCTATCATATCCACATCAACACCACAACGCTCCTTTATATTCTCATTCGTCAGCCTGTCTCTCTATGTGACTCCACAGGCTTCTCTTAAATAACTCATTTCTACTGCTGTCACTCTTGACTTGTGTCCTTCCAACAACGTCCAAGCTTCACTTCCATACGTTAGAGTTGGTATCACAATACTGTCATGTAGTAACTTTTTCACTTCCATGCTCACTTCCCTGTTTCTTATCACTGCTTTCAAAGAACCAGCAACCTTTCTTCCCTGCTGTACCCTTTCAAGCACTTCACCCTCCAAACCTCCATCCTTACTCATCACACTACCCAAGTACTTAAATGTACTCACATTTTCCAATTCCTCACCATCCAACCTCGCTGTACATTCACTGACTTCACCTCTCTCAAAGACCAGTACATTACTCTTACCTACATTCACCTTTAGATTCCGTTTCTTACACACTCTCCCAAACTCATCCACCGAGCCTTGCAGCTCCCCTTGATCTTCACTCAACAACACAGTATCATCTGCAAACAACAGTACAGGGAGTTTCCAAACACTATCCTCTCTCACCAGAGCCACTCCAACATCCACTACCCTACCTTGTACCTCTTTTATTACCCCATCCATGTACAGATTGAACAACCATGGAGACATGACACATCCCTGTTTCAACCCAACTTTCAAAGAGAAAAATTCACTTAGTTCACCATCCACACGCACTGCAGCCTTCGCACCATCGTACATACTCTTCACAGCATTCAACAACTTCCCATCTATTCCATATATTCTTAACACTTTCCACAATCCTTGTCTATCCACCCTGTCATATGCTTTCTTCAAATCCATGAAAGCCGCATACAACTTCTTTCCCTTCTCTAGAAACTTTTCCACTAAAGATCTAAGAATGAATATCTGATGTTCACGTCCTCTTCCCTTCCTAAAGCCTCCCTGTTCTTCTCCAACTAATTTATCTGTTCTTTCTCTAACTCTGTCAATAAGTTCCTACCATACACTTTTCCTATTATACTAAGAAGACAAATGCCCCTATGATTACCACACACTTCTTTTTCCCGTTTTCCTTTGTACAAGGGAATAATTATACCTGACTTCCAATCCTCCGGGACTCTACCTTCCTCCCAGGCCAATCTGCACATCTTCCACATCCATTCTACTACTATCTCTCCCCCATGCTTCAACATTTCACCACGCACTCCATCAATTCCTGGGGCTTTCCCCGATTTAACTTTCTTCATTGCTTCCACAACTTCTATCCTTCTGATTTCTTCCTGTCCTCTCACTTCCCTCCTTCTCCCAGCCATTCCCCACAATAATTAAGGTCATAATTTCATTAATGATGAAGATACTAAATGGCTAATCACACAAGCCATTATCTGCAAACCAGTACTGCAACACGACTATATAATTAATTATTTAGTTGAAGTGAATATTACGTTACATGCAGCATCGCATTAACTCTAATATTCTCGGCCAACATAAACTTTTCACACACAATACTTGCTTACTAAAACAAATCTGAGAAGGTATCTACACCTTTTATGTTTTGAATAATTATTATTTATATGGCAAAACATGCTTTGAATTTTTGTTCAACTGCGGAATGTTTACATGTGTAGAAGAAAAATGCTAATGAGTCACTGATATTTATTTACGAACATTTTACTTATACAGTACTAGTAAACGCAAAGATGAAGCAATGGCATACCCTCTACTGAAGAACAGCCAAGGCCAAATACACATAACGATGAAGATATAACGGTGCAAATCGTATCGTGCAGTTGTTTTCTGGGGAAAACTGAACATCTCGATCAAGTAAATAACTTTCTGACTGAATGGTCATAGTGAAGTAAACGTAAACAGAAAAACTGTACTGCGTAACTGACTTTATGGATGTGTCGTGGACATAATGCATAAATGTGAGGCAGATAATGTTCATTTCACCATCCCAAGATTTATGAAACCTCTGCACTCCACTTTCCATCATTCCCTTCTTGTCGTCCTTTCATTCCGTGTTTATTTTCTGTTCCTCATCCCATTCCACAAGAAGTGAGTCTGCCCTCCCATCAAATTAAGGCTCCCACGTCTCTCATGGTTCGTGATACGTGAGTGGTCTGGGTGGTGACGTCACCTGGCTCAACATTTCAGCCTCCACTTACTTTATTTTAAATCATTTCACTCTCACCCTCACTAAGATGGTGATTCCTCACCTTTGTAGAGTATCAGTCAAGTTACTTATGAGCACTAATCGCTCCAGTTCGTACACCCACTCCAAAATTTAGTCATCCACACATCTGTCTCTTGGGAAATACTTTCCTACAATTTATCTAATTGTATAGCTAATCCTGGTACGGACACTTATTTATTGTCAGTTTCCACAACTGCCACAGTGTCATCGTCATTAGCAGCAACATCATCAACAAACTGGATACACAATAACAATACAAAAAAATAACTTTTTCCTTATCGACCTACTGGCTGTTTTCTGGTTTAATCCAACCCAGCAGTGTTTGGAATTCCCCCTCTTCATCTGGTTCTCTGCGTATCTCTTTATCCCACTCGTCTGTGACTTGCCATCTGATATCTTGGTTCTCCATCTTTCACATAACGAAGGCATGCCCTTAGACAGCGGCCAGGTGGCATGGGCCAAGCAACTTAATGAGGATCATGATAATTTCTGTGATTTACCTCATATTCCCCAAACACTTCCATCCGGCCCTCTGTCCACCCCCCAAATACAGATACTCTGCCACACTCATACCCTAACCCCACACCTCAGGCGGCGCCTCTGTGCATTGCCAACAGTGGCTATTTACTGGACTTGCAAACGCTTTGGGCATCCATACATTCGAAAAATAGGCGGGAGGAGAACAGGGGGAGGATAGGAAATGTATGCGATAACGTGGGGTGGGAGAAAAGCAGTGGAAATAACATAAGTTCTGTAATTTTATCTTGTTTCGGACAACAGTACACTAAACCTATGCTTAAACAGAGAACAATGACATTTATTTATATACGATGCAAGGAAATTGATCTTATGCTACTTCCAGTCTTTTCATTCCCACCCATTTCATTCATTTGTCACCACGAGGCAGTATGAAACCAGCATGACAGAGAGAGAGAGAGAGAGAGGGAGGGGAAAGGGAATACAATATGGCATATAGGGATGAGGGGGAGGAGGGGGAGGGAAAAAGGATAGAGGGGGGGAGGTAACGCAGACATGCACAGATAAGAGGAGGAGTGAAATGGAAAGAGGAAATACAGCAACAATCGTGACACCAGAGAGGAAGACAAACTATACGGATAAAGGATGAGAGAATAAGATATACAGTGTACTGTATAACCGAAGTAAGGTAACTTCTTCATCCACTGACGACAGCCTTGTCTGTACATTAAGATCAATAATAATAAAAGGTACTGAAGAACATGCCTTTCATACCTCTTTCATATTTCTTTTGTCACACGTTATGTGCTAGATAGCTTTATTACCAAGCAATTTTCTTTCATCTTTTAGCGGACTGGAAATTATATGAAACAGCAGAACAGACAGAGTTCCTGATATGCTCAGGATCTGTCAGCATAGAGGTACCAGCTATTGTATACAAATATTAAAATTGTTCTCAGAAGACATACTGACCTCTCTCTCTCTCTCTCTCTCTCTCTCTCTCTCTCTCTCTCTCTCTCTCTGGTTGTTGCAGTGAACGAGTCGCAAGAATCACAGAAAAAACGATGGCAAAAGTTGGCTAAAAGGTGGTATTGGAGTGTGGGATATTAAGAAACCTTTTGCCAAAGAGTGAGTAAATATTTTTTCAGAAAGTCAGCAAAATATCATGCATAACATTAGCTACAGCTTTTTTCTCTCTCTTTCCCCCTTTCTCACTTTCTGCCAGGATTATTCTCGACTGAGATAAAGTCATCTGATGCCTGAACAAGATAACAAGGTGTACCAATAACAAAGAATGGGTCGCTCCAAATAAGTTTTCAAAGTTTTGATCGCAAGCATTGCTCTCAGCTGACCGAAATCTTCTGAAGTAAACCAGAATATCATTCCCGGCGGAAACAAGCGCCTGGAAAGGGTTGGTACTAATACCTTACAGTACTAATGATAAGTCTGAAACCAAACACCACTCGTGTGAGAAGTTCCTGTGACATTCTCAAAATGCCATAGTGGTGTAATCTTCGTGCAATTGCAACCTTCAGCAAACTTTGGTCGAGCTGCTCCAGAAAACAGTATATGACTCGTTGGTTGCCGCAACCAGGGTGGAAAATTACGTGTGCCAGGTAGACGAGGCAGAGAGAAGAGGAATGCAGACACAGTGGAGGGAGGGAGAAGGGGAGGGATTGCAGAAGGGACGGGAGAGAGGAAGGGATGGAGAGAGGCTGGAGGCAGAGGAAGGAGGAATATATGGACTGGTGAGAGAGAGAGAGAGAGAGAGAGAGAGAGAGAGAGAGAGAGAGAGAGAGAGAGAGAGAGAGAGAGAGAGAGAGAGAGAGAGAGAAGGGAGTTTATAGCCACAACGGAGGGAGGGAGATAAAGGAGGTACACAAACATTACTGAGGTAGGGATAGAAGGGAGAAATATATTCGCAGTGGAGGAAGGGAGGGAAGGGAGATATACAGACAAAACAGAGAGAGGGAGCGAAGGGAGACACAGTGGATGGTGGGAGAGAGAGAGCGGGCCCCTGTCCCCCATCCTGTTATCTTTCCCTCAGGCTGTGATAACACGTCCAATAACTCTGCCTCCCTCACCCCGCCTCATCTCTCCAGCAAATTCATAAAATTTCTATCCGAAGGCGATTTTCGACTGAATATGAGTGTTGTCAATAGTGTGTGTACTAAACGGCAGACGTTATTAGCATCTTTTTCGTGCTGATATTCTGCCGACTGCATGAACACTTTCCAACATGCTCAGTAATACACTGGTAAGGAAGGGGTGTTAGTGTTCCTCCTAGCCCGACAGTATTACGTCATGAGTGTGTGGGGGTGAAAAACACACATTTGTGCCAACAGTTCGTGGCAACAGCATCGTCTTCAACGTTGTGTTCTAGCAGTGTTATGTCAATTATGACTGTACAGTTTGTTTTACTGAGTCATATTTCATCTGGCGATCACTTTGCAGTTATTATTACGTATCTGTACCTAACAGTATTATAGGTTACACACACACACACACACACACACATAGGACAATGTTTGCCACATCCAGTGGAGTTAAGTTTGGTAGGGAAAGTTTGTAGTTGTCACAGTCGATTAAGTCGCACCCAGTTGAGTCTAAGTTGGTAGGTATAACTGATTGTTGTAATTGAGAGGAATAGTTTGTTGTTGTTATGGTCGATTAAGTCGCATCCAGTTGAGTCCAGACATATATGTATAATAATACTGGTTTTTGTTAAAGTCGATTTTAATCTGCTACAAAGCCAGGGGGATCCCGTGAGCACTCTCTGCCCGTCGACGACCCTGAGATATTATTGTATCCATAGCAGTATCAAACATATCCCTTGTAAGACTGTGTATTTCTCCATTCAGATGTTTGAAGGAATTATAGTGACAATAATACGTTTGCTTTAATGTCTTACATAATTCTGTTTTGAAAAATTTGGCTTGACCGAGAAATTTTCCTGTGATCTGTTCCAAATTTGCACTTACCTTTGCGACCTGCAGCAGTTCCGTATGCTGGAACTCTAGGTATGTCTCCAGACAATTTGGGTATGACACAATTTCAGAATATAATAATCTCTTTTATCAAAGAGTTTTGTTTATATAATTTTGTTTTCTATATTGCTATTAATTTCCAAAAAGTTGCTTGGTAGTGGTCGGTGTTTTATTTATTCAATACTAGTGCTACTACCTGGTGGAGGGAAAGTTAAGAGTAGGTAAGAGATGGGTGAGAGCTAGGAGGGTTAGGTGTGGCAGGGAGGTTTTGAAAGTGAGTTGGATAAAAGAGAGAAAACGATAGAGCATCAGGAGAAATTGAAAGATGAGTGGAACGCAGTGAAAGATCAGGAAAATCGCAGTGTGGAGGAGGAATGGCAGTTGTTCAAGAGTGCTGTGGTGGGGCATGCGGAAGAGGTGTGTGGTGTGAGCCGTGTGGGTGGTGGTGTAAGAAAAAGAAGTGAATGGTAGTGTGGGGAAATAAGTATGCCTGTGGCTGAGAAGAGATGTGCATATGAAGTGTTGCTGCAGAGGAAGGATGAGGTGTCAAATGACAGGTATAAGGAAAAGAGGAATAGGGCGAGAAGGGCTGTGCGTGATGCTAAAGTGGCAGCAGATGAGAGGTGGGGTAGGCGGCTGACTGAGAATTTTCAGCAGAATAAGAAAATGTTCTGGAAGGAGGTGAAAAAGGTGCGAAAGGGAGAGTCTGGGAAGGAAGAGCAAGTAAAAGCAGAGGATGGAAGGATGTTAATTGAGATGGATGCAGTAAGGAAGAGATGGGCAGAGTATTTCAAAAGATTGTTAAAAGTAGAGGAGGAAAGGGTGGCTGAGATTGTGGAGGATGGAAGGGTGCAAGAAATAAATGTATTGGGAGAGTTAAATGATTCTTTGATCACGAAGGAGGAAGTGGAGAAGGCAGTAAAGGAGATGAAAACAGGGAAAGCTGCAGGTATGGATGGGTGTGCTGTGGAATGCCTGAAGGGCGGTGGAGTGACTATTGTTCACTGGTTAGAAAGAATGTTGAATGTGTGCTTTGTGAAAGGTATGGTGCCAATTGACTGGGCAAGTGCTTGTGTGGTCCCGTTGTATAAAGGCATGGGTGATAAGTATGAATGTACTAGCTTTAGGGGTATAAGTCTGTTGAGTGTTGTAGGTAAGGTGTACGGCAGAGTGTTAATTATGAGAGTTAGAGAGGGTACAGAGGGAGTGATTGGTGATGAGCAGTGTGGCTTTAGGAGAGGGAGAGGATGCGTGGATCAGGTATTTGCTGTGAGACAAGTGTGTGAAAAGTATGTAGCGAAAGGCAAGGATGTGTTTTGGGCATTCTTGGATTTAAAGAAAGTGTATGATAGAACTGATAGGGAGGCTTTGTGGACTGTTTTAAGATTGTATGGATTTGATGGTAGGTTACTAAAAGGGGTGAAGAGTTTTTATGTAAATAGCAGAGCATGTGTAAGAGTGGGAAATTCTGTGAGTGACTGGTTTCCTGTGAGAGTGGGGCTGCGACAGGGATGTGTGATGTCGCCTTGGTTGTTTAATATTTATATGGATGGTGTTGTAAGGGAGGTGAATGCAAGAGTTTTAGGTGGAGGTCTGAGTCTGGTGAATGTTGATGGTGGAGAGTGGAATCTGAAGCAGCTGCTGTTTCCAGATGATACTGCACTGGTGGCTGATTCAGAGGAGAGATTGAGACAGTTGGCAGAGGAGGTTGGAAGGGTGTGTGAAAGGAGGAAATTGAAAGTAGATGAGAATAAGAGTAAAGTGATGAAGTGTACGAGGTTGGTAGATGGTAGTGGGATGAATATAGTTTTGAATGGTGAGTTGCTTGAGGAGGTACAGTGTTTTAAATATTTAGGGTCACATGTTGCTGTGGATGGAAGAATAGATGCAGAAGTGAAGTTTAGAATGAATAAGTAGGAAAGGTGCTGGGAGGAATGAAAAAGGTGTTTAGATGTCGTTCACTTAGAATGGATGTAAAGAGAAGGCTGTATGAGGGTGTTGTGGTACCAACTGCGTTATATGGGGCTGAAACATGGAATATAGGTGTAGCAGAGAGGAAAAGTTTGAATGTAATGGAGATGAGGTGTCTGGGGAGTACGTGTGGAGTGACACGTATGGATCAAGTGCGAATTGATGAAGTGCGAAGGAGAACTGGAGTTGTTCTGGAGATGGCTGATAGAGTTGAGCAAAGAGTGTTGCGATGGTTTGGGCATATGGAAAGAATGGATAATGAGCGATTGGTGAAACAGATAACTAAATCTGATGTGAGAGGTGTAAGGCCGAGAGGGAGACCACGAATAGGATGGATGGACAGTGTGACGAGAGCGCTGGATGCGAGAGGGATGTCTGTTGAGCAAGGAAGAGTGGCTGTGCGTGACAGAAGTAAATGGAGAGAAATTGTGAATGAATAAATGATGACGGAGCCCTGAGGGGATGTTCTCCCGCATTTCGTCTGATCAGCTAGTCAGGTTAGGTGCGGGTAAGGGGATGGGTCTATTATGATGTGGCAGGGGTAAACCAGCTCTGCTGTCGGGCCCTGCTGCAGATGTCACTGATTGCACTGTGCAGTTGACCCTTGTGCGATGTGGTGTGGTGAGGATCTCTCCCTTCTCCACTTTGGGGCTAAGATGCGAAGGAATGTGTTTGAATGGATGAGTAAATGGGAAGCGCGTCGTCCTGTCTCAGCTACCTCCCTTTCATTGGGGGAAGCAGCCTAGGTATATAGATAGATAGATAGAATACTAGTGCTTCCAGATATATTTCTCTTATCATTTCATTCATTTCTCCATCATTGTTTAAGGATATTACTCGTAAATCGTCAACGAATCTTTTAGTTTTGTTAATTCCTTCGCTACTGAATTTGAACTTTTGGCATTCGTTCCATCCATCTGAATTCATAACTATATAAGTATAGAATTGCCATGAATGGGGCCGGGTCTGTTCCCATGGGTATTCCTATGCACTGTTTGGAAACCATATTTCCGCAAGTAAAAAACCAGTTTTCTACCAGGTAATCTGCCACATCTATTATGTGATCCTCTGAGAACGTAAAGTTTTTGCCATCTCTTTTATTTACTCAGTATCCTTCGTGTTCACCTACTGCGATCAGATTCTTATCCAATCCTTTAAAAGCAACTTGCACTGTCCATGCCAACTTCTTTTTTATCCTCGTATTCGAGCATCGTGTATAACATTGAAAAATCATACGTTACTTCGTTTCTTGCATTTCTTTTGTGATTGATGGAATCAATATCCCTTTTGCACATTTCTGATTTATCACATATCCACATGCAGTTGATCACTGTATTTAAATTTAGTTTTTAACAATATCTTTTGTGCTGCTTGTAAATCAATTTATAAATGTGTTATGGTTTTTATTGCCAGTGATTTTGTTTCACATACTCTGCAGGAAAATAGGAATCTGAATTTTACAGGGTCTTTATGCATTTTTACTATACTATGTATGTATTTTTTTTTTTTTTTTTATCATCAGCAACCACTATTCTATGACTAGAAGCGTATGATTACTGCTACCTGTTGTATATATTTCGGAAACTTGATCTCTCATGTCCAATTCTTGTAAAGGACACACGTTTTCATGCAGCCACCATATAGGACACCCTCTTTACCATCGTCATTACACCCTGAAGTCAATGTTACACTTAACTGATAAGACAGCTTCTACACTTGTATAGACCAACACACGTGTTACCTAATGGCTGCCTTCCAAGCTGTATTATCACCTGCAACATTCCGGCCAAGATTGCTAACCATGATGGTTCTTCTCAGGACCCATCCCATGATTACCCTGGGTTAACCAAAGAGGCTACCCCTCCAACGCTGCACTATTCATGTTCCACCCAGTTGCCCTCACACTTTCTCTCCACACATCCACATCATCTCAGCTTCCTGTGCGCTTCACCTCTCGAACACACACTGCCAAAGCGCCCTCCTTACGTCTTCACATGTTACTCTCTCCGTAGTTTAGCACCACACATCTTCATTGTCATTATAGTAAGCTCAGTCTTCGCAGTTCTTCTTCCTTTACTACCCATGTTTCACTACCATACAGCGATTCACTTCCAGCACACGAACAAGAAAATTTCTTTTCAAATTTAGAGGTATCTCTAATACCCAAGACGGTCAACAGCTCTCTGAACCTCTTGCATCCGCTTGAAATATTCACGAAGGAATTACTTTCTGCGTAGCTTCCCATCCTAACTACGTCGGCCAAGAGGCAACACTCAAAACACTTAACTCTCTCGGAGTCCGAACAACTCTTGTAATCTCATTCATCTAACGGTAGAAGGTTTTTAGCCCAAAGTGATTCATGCCAGACTGAGAGTGTTAAGAGCCTACATATTTTCCTTTAGCTTTTGTTGTTGTTGTTGTTTGTTTTTACCACATGATCTTCCTTGCGTTATGCTATAATCATAATTAGTAACAGCAGCCAATTTACCTTTTACACCAGTACAACATTTCTCCACTCACCTCCTATGACAAAACAGTATCTCGAGTTACCATAGTGCTTTTTTTTTTATTTTTACCTGACGAGGATTCCAAATCTTATTCAGCTCAACTGATGTCAAGAGTTTCTTTTACTGAAAACAAAGAAACTCATTTCTAGCTCATATCTAAGGACGATCGAATTTTGGTTAACAAAGGATTGGAATTCAAGATGTGGGAGTGGCCCAGTAGTGTGAGGCAAAAAAAAAAAGACCACTGCAACCAAGGAGACTCATGCCTGCCATAAAACAAAAGCTCATTAAACTTGATATCAAGTTGTGGAAATGACCCATTTTTGTAAGATTCAGGCAAATCGACTATAGAAACCAAATAAATTCATTCATGCCTGGTAATTAAAACTCCTCCAACTTCATGTAACCATAACTTTGTACTCAGATGGTGAGAGTAGCTCGGTTTCGTCAGGTAAAAACAAACGGGCTGCAGGTATTCTTAACAGACGAAACTGGGTCTATAAATAAGTGGTGTCTTTAACTCTGTACTGTTATCACTGGCCACACCATCACATCCTTAACGTACCTCACTACTGTACACCACCGCCAAAACAACACTCTGCTATTAACGTCTTCCCACACCCAGCATTTTTATTGCAGTTGTAATTTCAACCCAAAAAGTTTTCAGCGAAACAATTTTAAAACCTGGATGAAACACGGGCGAGGAGGGGGGGTGGGGGTGAATGCTGTAAAAGTGAATCCCCTCCTTGACCTGACTAATAAATAGCATCCCTTTACCCTGGGACGGAGGGTTTTACTCGTACTATGCATAGCCTTGGTGCCGTGCTGGTGGTGGCGTCATTTTGTTTCTGTATGGCTGTTGTTCTAGTTCTTAGTGGTAGTTGCGGTGCTGGTGTTTGTGGTGATGATGGTCATCTCGTTGCTGTTGCTGATGCTGATTTTGTTTGAGATTGTTGTAGTTATTGTTATTATTGTTGTTGTTGCTGGTTTTGGTGGTGGTGGTGGTGGTGGTGGTGGTGGTGGTCGTGGTGGTGGTGGTGCTGCTGCTGCCTGAGACTGTCTTTTTGACTCTCTTACTTATATTTTCTACCCCCTTATCTTGCTAAATTCTAAGTGTGTGTGTGTGTGTGTGTGTGTGTGAGCGAAAGAGAGAGAGAGAGAGAGAGAGAGAGAGAGAGAGAGAGAGAGAGAAATCAACCTACAATCATCATGGTTCCTCCTGTATGTCAATAAAACGAATTATGTGTCATCTAGAAGGCAGATGTGTTTGTCTCAGTTTGTATCAGTTAATTCCATCACAGTCTAAAATTCTGAAAACGTATTCTAAGCAACAGCGCATAAGTTAAGCGAAACTCTGTTTAATTGTTAAATATCGTTCTTAAGCTGCATATTCTTTCCATCAAGGGTCATACACTCTTTGACTTTTATTAGCTATTCTCACTCCCGTTGTCGGAGTTATATGTGAACATCAGGCAGTTTTATGAAGGCCTTACCTGGTCTTCTGACGTTCTAAGGCCAGTGTTTACGAGTATGACACATTAGGCTTCTATTAACACCTGTTACTCAACGGTCAGTGTTTGTACTTTAAAACTTTTTAAATTGAATTTGCTGCCGCCGTAAAACATGCCATTAATAAATATATGTCAGTATCATCAGATACAATACAAATGTAATGCGAATTATATGACACTACCGAAATGTACTACGAAGCCTCCAATGCCACTTATAATGCGACATAAAACCCTACGATGTTCCAATTTTCATCTCCCATTTCTTCAAGAGCCTCCAGGTTTTAAGCCACTGACATCAGTCACAACACTGACGTCCCGTGGTTCAGTTTCCAAAGGCGCCCAGGCTGTACCCGGACATTCCTGGCAATCCGAGCTCTGCCCTGGAAGAAAATTTGCCTCTGCCTTAGTGCTTGGAGCTGGTGGTCCTGTATTAGTAATGTTTGGGCCCTGTTCGCACGAAGCGTTTTTAAACGCGGCGTCTACCGCCGCGTTTCCCTGTCGGTAGACGCCGCCTTTAAAGACGCCTTGTGAATAGGGTCTTAATGCATTAGAGGAGGGTGGATGGGTCGGTATTGTTTATGACCCGCTCATGCAGTGTTACATGGAAAGAACCGTTGATCTGGTCGGGAGTTGTGAATATGTCTATTATGCTTGCACCTCACAAATTTATCTATTGCTCAATGAGGTACAGAAACCTCTTCATCAAGGTAGGATACTATTCCTTCATCATACCATCCCGTCTCATACATCCACCCCTCCTAGTTTTTCTGTCCCTTCTGAGACGTATTTCCACCTGCAACATATACCCTCCTGCCAAGACCCTCCTGTCCCTACTCAGTACGAGTTCTATTCCCTTGATGAGACAGCTTTTGATACACCTTAATACCCTCCAATTTCAGAGACCAGTCATCCCAACAGTCACTTCTGCTCTCAACTAACTAATCCTAACCACACAGAAGCTTGTCTAATCTGCCCTAACCTAAACTTCCAATACCAAAACCGAGTAATGCCAGTGGATAATTCTGTCCTAACCCCAGCCCTCCGAAGTCAACCTAGCCCAGCCTGACCCTACCTAATCTAACCAAACCAAATCTTTTTATAGAAGACATCAATCATGCATTTAGTAACTTCTACCCTACCCTACCCTAACCTCTAGCCATCCAGTTTCAATCATGCCTGAGGTCACCTGTGCTGTCAACCGCAACGCTCTGGTAATAACCGCTAGACCTCCGGCTCTGTGACTGTTGATAGCTGCACTCAGATGGTTTAATCACGCACACACGCCCAGCAGGCTACCTGCTTGATAGTGCCTTCCCTAGTGCTTATTGTGCTTCTCGGTATTCTGTACTTTTTGGTGACTGTCATGTTTACTGATGTTGTTACTGGTGTTCGTGCTGTTTTTTCCTTGAGTGCTGAGTTCCTCACGTACATCTTAGTGCTTCTCTTGTTATCTGTATCCAACCACGTCCAATTCGTCCTTCAGGCTTCCATTTGTCCTTTGTGGTGATTCTCATGTCCTTACTGATGTCCTTATTAGTGCCACTCATGTCCATATCGCTGCCCTTAGCGATGCCTCTCATGACCTAACTGGTATACTTAGTAGTGCCCCATGACCTTAGTAATGTCTCTGGTGCTATCTGTCATGTTATTTATTGGTGTCCGAACTACGACACCCACATCACGCTGGAAACTGCCACTGTACTGGTGCTGGCTCTGTGAATGCTGATGGCTTTTCCTGCAGAATTACCTCTAATACATATCCTCTCCCTCCTTCATAATTAAGCCCGTCGTCATTGATTTCTTTCTCCCCTTACTAGTGCGTCTGTCATTACGGTATTGTATATATTGTATACTAAAAAACTGAAACCTTAGTACAACACCGAAGTCTATAGTGTACTGAAAAAAAAAAAAAAAATGTGTTTCTCACGTGCTGTACATGGAGAAATATATTTCAAAATGTACAAGCTTTTCTTTGATGCTGAAATTTATTTATTGATTTGTTTTCACAAAGATTATTGTTACTTAGCCATATGACACTACATCTGAGGAGACATTATATCAAAATATGTGAACTTTTGCGAAATGTTCAAATACATCCATACCTCATTATACCAGTGTTTCCCTTTGGCGTAATTATTTAATAAGTACACAAATTTGTTTGCCAATATATACATATCTGTAGATACTGTATATGTCAATGAGCAGGGTAGAAATAACACTAATATTCTACCTCAACAAACAGCAACCTATTATATTCAGGTGAAATGTATGAACCGAAGAAAAGATAATTCTGTCACCAATAACCCTCTCATGGTTAGGGCAATTTTTATATTCTATTTCTGTTTATCGAGGCTAATTTATTCAGCTAAAGGTGGGTCATGGCAACCTGAGATTGTTGTTGCTATGACCCGACGCACATCCGAAGCGTGAACCCAGAGGACTGCACACTTAAGCTAGCCTTCTTCTGCTGTTCACTATCCTTCTTCCGAGGGGTAGGGATGTATCTGAGGGAAGTTTGTACTGCAAGACAGTGCAACATCAGGATATATCGGTGCCACCACATGAAGGTGTCCTTCCCAGCAACTCTGAAAGAGTTTAAACGTGCAAAGTTTCACATGGTATTGAAAGACATTCAACACTATTAAAGAATGTGGCGAGAATTAAAGAACACATATTTATAAAGCACTGCAAATGAAACTTTAAATCGCACATAACTTCATATGTCACTGAAATATACTCAGCTTTCACAAAACTCATTTCTTTTCCCTGCTTCCTGACCAATTTCTAAGGGCACCGTATTGGACAGGTAAATTTTGAGTGTGCTTTCAGCGTCACTCGCTGGAAGTTCATCAGAACAATATTTATTTTGTTTTAACAATCAAACTGTTAACTACTGACGTTAATTCATTCCCCCTCTATAAACATATTAATATATTATACTTAGACTATCACAAGTCGACTTTGTTTCACTGAGAGAAGTCGAGTATTGAGAAGGACATAAAATGTCTGCGTTAATTCCTGGATTACTTGAGTCTCCCTTCATATGAATAGAGTCGTATAAATTGACCCTGAACAAAATATCCCAGCAGGTTCCTGGCACCAACTGGGTTAAATAATTATACACGTGTTACTAACTAGTAATTATGTTTCTTCGTACGTCAAAATAATTTTATTAAGCGTATGGGAGACTTCGATAACTGGAAAAGGATACTAACATACCTCCGTCAGTATATCTTTCAGCAGGGGACGCCATTCCTATAACAAATACAATTGTCTAAAGTTAACAACAATACAAAAAAAAAAAAAAACAGCACAGGAGCTTGCCTCCGCCTATACCCCCAAGGTGTCAACTCCATACTCAATCGTTTTCCACCAGGGACCTATTCCGACAATGATAAATTTTGCCCGTGGCCATAATATTCCCACTGGACCTATATTCACTCATGAACCTATTTTACACCCTAAACCCGTTTTCTCAAGGCATCTATTTTCCCCATCAACCAAAAATCCCTCTGTAAGCCTATTGTCCACCTTGGGCTTACTTTCCCCATAGACCAATTTTCCCTGATCAACCTATTTACCTTCATGGACCTATGTCCTCATCATGGGGAAATACTGTGTTTTACGTGCACCTATTCTCTCCTGTGAAACTATTACCCAACAGACCAGTGGCATTTCCCCCACCTGTTCCTACCATGGACTAAATTTCCCACCACTTGTTCACCCATACACACACACACACACACACACACACATCCAGATCTTTCTATCTATCTGTTTACCTATATCTATTTGTCTATTTATCTGTCTGTCTACCGATCCATCTGTCTATAGATCCATCCATCCATCCATCCATCTATCTGTCTATCTATCTATCTCTATCTGTCTACTTTAGATATCTATCCATCCATCCATCCATCCATCTATCTATCTGTCTATCTATTTGTCTGTCCATCTATTTATCTAACTATCTATCTATCTATATACCTACAGTATATTTCTTTATTTATATTTATATGTGTGTGTATTTATATATAAAGTAGCACAGGTATCCGGCGTTGCCTGATTAAAATCGTATAATCAGCCATGCTGGCATTGCCTGGGATCCTGGATGGTCTCTTCCCCTGTGTGGAAAAGACCCCCGGGATCCGATTTTACTTTTTTATATTATTTTTTTTATGCGAGGAAGAAGGAACCAAGGGCCAGGAGCTCGCATTTACAGTTCCCTCCAAGAAAAAAAAAATACAAAAGAGAGCCAAATTCAAGATCCGATCATTTCGATATGCCTGGAAACACTGCGTTTGAAAGACTGGAGATCATAGGAAGTAGGGAATACAGACAGAAGGAGGCAGTTCCAGACTTGACCTGTTGCATAAATGAAGGACTTGAGTAACGGTTAATTCTTGCATTAGAGAGTTGGACAGAAAAGGAATGATAGTTTGTTGCTAGACGGGTGCTACGCACCCGTCGTAGAGGTGGAGGGATGCAAGCAGACAGTCCAGAGGAGAAATGACCATGGAAGTAACGATAGAAAAGAGATAAAGTGGCAACAGTGCGGCGAAGAGACATAGGTTGAAGGGAGCCGGTAAGAGGAGCAGAGTTAATGAGACGAAAAGCCTTTGACTCCACCCTATTAAGAAGAGCTGTACTGTATGTGGGGAACCTCCCCACACATGAGAGTTGTACTCCATACAGGGGCGAATAAATCCCGTGTTTAAAGTCAACAACTGTGCGGGGGTAAAAAAAGGTATGGAGCCGGCTTAGCACTCCTAATCTCTTGGAAGCAGATTTTACAAGTGATGTAATATGATCTTTCCAAGATAAGTCCCGAGTGAATGAAACCCCAAGCATGTTCAAGGATGATGCTGGATTGAGCTGGATATTATTAAAGATTAGTGGGTACTCCTGTGGAAGATTTAGTCGGGTTGATAGGCGTAAACACTGGGTCTTTGATGCATTAAAAACAATAAGATTATTTTTACCCCCGTCAGAGATACGAGCCAGGTCAGACATTAGGAGTGCCATAGCCTGATCCCTTGCTTGTTGAAGTAACTGCTGAGATGGGGGTTGCGGGAACCGAATGAAAAGGTGAAGGGTGGAATCATCAGCGTACGAGTGGCTAGGGTTAGATGTACAGCTTTGAAGGTCATTGATGAATAAAAGAAAGAGAGTTGGTGATAGGACAGAGCCCTGAGGAACACCACTGTTGATAGATCTATTAAGAGAAGATCTATGGCCGTCTACAACAGCGGCTATAGAACGACCAGAAAGGAAGCTGTAGATGAAGACACAGATAGAAGGATAGAAACCGTAGGAGGGCAGTTTGGAAATTAAAGATTTATGCCAGACTCGATCGAAAGCCTTTGCGATGTCAGGTGCAATGGCAAAGCTTTCGCCAAAGTTCCGAGACGAGGATGACCAGGAGTCTGAAAGGTAGGTGCGAAGATCGCCAGTGGAGCGTCCCTGACGGAACCCATACTGACGATCAGAAAGAAGGTTGTGATAGGAAACATGCTTTAAAATTTTTCTGTTAAGAATAGACTGGAAAACATTTGAGACACAGGATGTTAAAGCAATTGGACGATAGTTAGAGGGTTGGGAATGGTTACCCTTCTTTGGGACTGGCTGAATGAGAGCAAACTTCCAGCAAAGAAGGAAAGGTGCAAGTTGATAGACTAAGGCGAAAGAGTTTACCTAGGCAGGGTGTAGGCACAGAAGCACAGTTCTTGAGGACTTAGTGAAACAATGTTCTTCCTTGAACCCAGTTCTCTCGAAATATATTATCCATGCACTTATTCTTACCATCGGCCTATTATCCAACTACCCACCCACCCACCAGCCAGCCCTGCCCACCCACTCCACCTGCCCACCCCACCATTCCTTTGTAAAGTACAAAAGTCTACGGAAATTGTTACCATGTTTTCACCATATTCACGTGACTATTTCTAATTAGTTCTAATCCTGGCCGTCAGGGGCGCCACTTCAGCATCTCTAATGTATTCAAATAATTCGTAAAAGTTCCACCTGCTAGTCCTGTTGAGAGAGTTCTATATGCATCCCCCTCGATTTACAGAGTGGACAGACAGACAAACAAACATTCCATTTTATATTAATACGAATTACTTCTGTTATCAGTCAATGAATCTGAATTCTGTTCTCTAAGCCCAACCCTCAAATTAGCACATGAATCTAAAATTTTGTTCTAAGAGTCAAATTACTTGAATACTATCTTTCCCTCAGCCATTTCCAAAGTCTGATTAAAACTGGGTAAAAACAGTTTAAGTTGACATTAGCAGATCAATGTTTGACCTACCTTGTGATCCTATTGTTCTAATAATCAAGAAGTTTCTATACAGACTGTGTCTCCACGCTTCCTATTACCACTTATCTTTCAGGTCTTAACAACATGCACTTAATTAAATTATTCCCTCTGCTTCCTTTTACTTCAGTGTCACAGCCACTTTATGGCTAAGTGCCAGTTCCTTATTATCCCTTCCTTCCTCCCTTTTCCACGTTCCCCCCAAGTTTGGTTAAAATCGGATAAAAACTTTATGAGTTAATTTAACACACACACACACACACACACACACACACACACACACAACTAAAAGCAAATGAGATGCGAGTGTCAACAAATAAAGTGTTGAACTCTCGACACCTTTGTTTTGTGTGCCAGGTGGCTCCACCCTACTTCATCTTGGCTCCTTCTTTTCTTGTTGCTTTATTGTTGTAATATAGTGAAGGGAGACAGTAGAAAGAAATAAAGAAATGAGGAACATAAGAAAATGGGAAATGGGAATGAAAAAAGGAAATGAGAAAAAATTAACGGAAAGGGAGAAAGAAAAAAAGTAGAAAGGAAAGACCACACAAGATCGCGGAAACAAAGGAGAAAAGAGCAGGAGAGGAAGACGAGAATGATGTAAAATGTAGGGCACGGATGGAAAATAAGGGAGTATAAAATAAAAGGAGGTATAAATGGTACAGGTGTTATCTAAGTACACCTGTAGCATGTCCCAGGCCGCTCCAACTTGCTTCATCTCGCCTCCTACCTCTTGTACCTTGTGATGCTGTAATATCGACGAGAAAGATACAACAGTAAAGGGAACAAAAAAGAATAAAAGTAAAACAAGAAAGAGAGCGGTGAAAGAAAGTAAAGGCGCAAGTTAGAGATGGGTAAGGTAGAAGAGAAAGACTTTAAAAAAAATCGTCATTGAGGAAAGGGAATTAAAAGATATGGTATGGTATCGTATCGTTTATAAAGGCTCCAACATGTTTGCATGCGTCGGCCTGGGTCCCCTAATGGCGGCTCTCCACGCTGCTCGATCTCTGGTACCCTTCCTATTCAGTCCCTTATCCTTGACGTCACACTCTGTGACTTCGTCCCAAGTCTTTTTCGGTGAGATAATAAAAACAGAAGAAAAATTAAAGAAATACTAGTGGGACGAATGAAAACAAACAAGTAAAGATGGCGGTGGAGTAGACAGGTATAGTAGTGTCAGGCCACTCTACCTATCTCCTTCCTGGGTGTTTAAAATTGCCATCTCTCCATCCTAATTGCAGAGCTATAATAAGATATAAGGACCAGAATATGGTGCAATATTCTGTCTACTTAAACATGGCGCAGTATTGCCATCTCTAAAGCTTGAATGCAGATCTAGAACAAGAGATTAATACTGGAAATCTTGCCATTTCAGTACAATATATTTTAACCTAAATGACCATCTCTCCATCGTCAAAGCTGAAGTGTAACAAAGAAATCTAGATTATGACCCTATTCATGATGGAGTGCTGCTGAAAGTCTGTAGAGCAGTAGTAGTCTTAATCAGCTACGGAAAATTCACTGCAAAATGAAAACCTTTACCAGGTAAAGGTGGACGAACTGCAGTGGTGGCCTAGATCAATTGTAGCTAATGGTGATGGTCGTGGTGATGATAGTTATTTTTTTGCTAATAAAACAATAAGTGAATGGATAACGATGTTGATACTAATGACTGTGTGAACAATGATGATGGTGGTGGTTATAATGATGGTGGTGATGAGGGAGGCCGATTTGGGTGATCATGATAGCAGAATGAATAATAGAGATGATGGTGATGTTGGTGATGATGATAATGACTGAATGAATAATAATAATAATAATAGTGATGATCGTGATGATGTTGGTGGTGATGATAATGACTGAATGAATAATAATAATGATGATAATAATAATGATTGTTTAAGAGGTATTGATGGTGATGTAGGTTAGTAATGATGATGATAGCCTCACTTCATCTCACCTACTTCTCCTTTATCTTGTGATATATGATAATGCCCATAGGAATGAGAAGGAAAGGAGTGAATATAAAAAAGAAATAAAATAATGGAAGAAAAGGTAATAAAATGAGAGAAAGGAGAAAGAAAATGAGAAAATACGAGTATAGCCATAGAAAGGAGAACTAAAAAAAAGGAAAATAAAACAGAAGACAAGGGAGAAAAATAAGAATGAAAAGCAGAAAGAACGAAAGATAATAGACTAAAAACGGACGTATAGATGGAAGAAAAAAAAATAAAGGGGGGGAGAGGGGCAAGAAAAACGGAAGGAGTAATAAATGAATGCAGGTTGTAACTCAGTCCAGGTGTAGTGGAGTGCCAGGCCGCTGCACCTTACTTCATATCCCCTCCCACCTCTCTTGTACCTTGTTGTTGTTCTTGTTGTTAAGCTATTCCGATTAACCGCAAGCAGGAAACCACCCCTGCAGGGCTATCCCTCGCAGTGAAATGATGTTCTCTTGCGGTAAGCGTGGCGAAGAGTGTGGAGGTTTGATTTCATGTCTCTCTCCATCTTGTTAACAGGGGCACGACGGTAGATCCACAGCACACCCGTTACTTGGTTATATGGTTACCACCCAGCGTTGCACATGGTTTCCTGGGTTATAGGAAAGCATTAGACATGTCACTCAGTGAAGAGTCACCAGAAGTAGAAAAAAACGGTAATAAAAGTAACAGGAAATGTGGGGAAAATAGAAAAAGAATTATAAAAGTCTAGGAAGAAGGAGGTAGCTCTACATTATATGAGTAGATGATGGTTGCCGCCACCTACCACCTCTTGTAGCTTGTGATGATGTTTGTACTAAAATGTGGAAGAAAGGGAACAGAAAAGAAAGAAAATGATGATGATGATGATGATGATGGCTGTGGTGCAGGTATCGATGCTAGTGATTGCTTATTATTGATGTTGATAATGATTACTGAGAAATTTACGATGATGATGATGATGGTTAAAATAATGACAAAAAAAGGACGCGTCCTAATGTCCTTGAATTCCTGCCCTCTGGTACAGAATGTCGTTAGTCTCTGCCCGGTCTCATGTCCTTAGTTTTCATGTTATTTTTCCATTTATATAGCTTCACACAGACGTTTAGAACAGAAGGGATTGGGTATCGCCTACATTAATCCCTCTTTTATTAGGGCTCTTGGCTGAATAAAACTGCATTTTGATAGTAATAATGAAATACTTGGAAAAATTATGTCATCGAATTGAAGGGCTTCTAGTTATGGATTTAAAGTTATGGTTTCGATCTCTGTATTCTGTGAGAGAGAGAGAGAGAGAGAGAGAGAGAGAGAGAGAGAGAGAGAGATGGGGTAGTATCTGGAAATTTCAAAATGGAAAACACATTATTACAAAAACTGCTTAATCAGAGTGCCCAGAACAAAATCGTTCACACACCTAGTATTTCCTTATTCTCTCATCATAATCATCATCATCATCATCATCATGTTCACAACCATCCTTACACTGTCCCACTGAAACATGGATTGGCAGAGCTCCAGACACAGCAACAGAAGGGTAGAGTTTAACCCGTGGCGTCCCGTTGACGTTCTTTAACGTCCACACGTTTTGTCACTGCCAATCCCGTCGACGTACATAAATGCAAAAAAATTGCAAGGTCCCTAATTTGCACAATTTTCAATTTTCGCGAGTCATTTTTCGTACGTATACACGTGACACCTTCCTCAACAAGATGCCAGGCAGGGACAATGCCTTACCCAGCATGACCTCCTCCCCCCCCTGCATGCCATTGTCTCAGCAATTCACCTGTTATCAGTGACCTGACCAGTATAGCCATGTCATGCCACGGTACGAAATTCAGGGCCAGAGTGATCCCCCAATCAATGACAATGTGGAGGACAAACTTTACATAGCATTAGAGGAAGAAACAGTTAGAAATGATGATCAGGTAATGTGGCAAAAAAAGGTCAGGTATTAGTGAGTGAAACAATGTAGGACTACATATTATAATTGCAAATCATAATAGATAGATAGATAAATAGATAGATAGAGAGACAGATAGAAGCAGGGAGTCAGATGATGAGGTGTTGTGTCTGCGAGAATCGAGCAGTGCTAAACATGCTTATACACTCTTAACACTGAGGAAAGCTGACGACAGCGGCCAGTAAGGAGATGATGCAGTTAGCTGTCAGCAGTCCTCTTGTGAACAAAGACCTAGTAACCATACACACACATACAGTATACACACATACTCACACACAGGCTTCTTAAACTTTCCATCCACGAGGAACACACGTGACACACCCCTGCTACACCAGATTTTAGGAAAGAGAGCTTAGAAGGGGACAAGCGATCCTAGAGACAGGTCACGGGAGAAGGGCTTGGCAATTTGAGAGAGAGAGACAGATAGCAAGACAGGGAGGTAGCTACCCGGGACTTATACTTCGTTCCGTGTGAGAGACTTGTTAATATATCCAAGACAAATAAAAATAGTCCCATACTATTCTTTACCTCTCCTGTCACTACATGACAAATGGGGAAGCTACTACAAGATATAAAAGCCGCTCGACCACAAGTCTAAAATATATATATATAACTCAACTACAACTCAAGCATAAAGAACCACAAAGTATTTTATGACACAAAGTCATTCATGACATTTGGTAGCAGCGAACGTATACGAACCTCGTCTACGAATCAACATTAAATTCCTACAAAAGATCAAGATTGAAAACAAGAATATCTCTCTCTCAACCAACAACACAACCAGCTCCTGACACTTCTCTCCAACCAGCCCCCTCCGTCTCCCAGATCATCATGCTGATGCAGAGGTCAAGAGATCACACGACGCCTTGCAAGTAGTTTAACAAAATATTGATACAATATTGCAATTTCTACGACGACCCAGCGAAACTACGGACATCGTCTCCCAATTAAAAGCAAATTTCTACAAAAGCAGGCGATACTCTACAAGATTAGCTTCAGAATCACTACAAAATACAGCCTACAATGCAAATGGTCTACAAGTCTACGAAACAACTCTATAATCTTCACGTAACTTCAAGCAGCAACAAGAAGAATATAAAACGAAGCAAGTAAAGAGGAGGAAAAACCAAAGCAACAAGCACACCACTCTCTCCCGCCTGACCCAGAGGTCAAGACACGCAGCAAAACGCCAAGTCCATATTCACAACTCGTCTTACTCACCCGTCTTCACTCAAGTTACTCATCGCTATTCATTCACTCACCACAGCTACCAGTGTGGGAAGCCGACGTCACCATGTGCTGAGATGACATCACAACGCGAGTCTGCCATGCCAAGCAACGTGTGACTGACACCAGGCACTTCTCACCCACTACTCATTACTCATTATTCACATAGCTCCTACTCATATTCATTTATTTTCACAGTTAAGTTGGAAATTCGATGTTCTATGCTGAGGTTTGCCTGGGACAGCCGTTAACCACTACAAATACCAGGCCATGGAATTTCCTGAGTAATATCGTCCATCAACACACCACTAGAATTATCAAGAGATCTGCAATCAAACCTGTATTTTTCTTCCAAGATCGACTTTTGTATCGACACACCTCTACGATCTGTATCAAGTGGGTAAAATTATACTTGCTCATTTCTTCTCAGTGCTAAAATTAGCTATATTCAACTTATTTACTCATCTAGTTTGCTAGGACATAAATAGACAAGAGGCGTATTTCATAACACCATATCTTAATGACAGGAATATTTTCGCCACCACCCACGTTAATACCAGATGACACACAAATTGCCACAACATCAGACTCACAATTAAGAGACAGCCCACCCCTTGTACAAACCTCACCACACGCTAAAGATAAAGAAACAAATACGGGAGTTTCAGATGATGAGTGGGAAACCCCCTCAGACATAGAGAGTGTGGACTTTGCTGCTGCCTTGCATACTTATGCCAATATACTTAACAGGGTTCACCGGTCCGGTCATATATATTCCACCATTCCCTCACACAACGATAAACACTTACAAGTTGAATTAACAGGGCAATCATTAAAAATGAATCAAGAAACAAATACCGCTGATCTAAAAACCACACCTCACGTTTTTGTGTATCACGAGGATAAGACTGTCCCAAAATTCTCTGGCACAGACAAAGATCTCATTGATGTCATTTCATTAGTCAGTCAGTGCGAACAAATGTTCATCAAGCGCCACATTCTAGATGAACAAGAGAAAATTGCTATTTTTTCATCTTGCATAAGCCAGGAAAGATGTCCAGCAAGAAATTTATTGCGCTCCGATAAGCTACATCGTGCTAGGACATATGATGAATTTAAAACTGAATTTCTGAAGAAATTTTCTGGAGGTATGAACTTCTTGCTAGGTATAATTCCAGAATTACATAAAATTGTAGATCTTGTAAGGGAGCACACTACAAACCATGTGCTCAGTGAAATAACTGCTGATGTCTCCACAATCAAGAGAACTCTATTAGCTACTCTGGAGAATTCTAACTGGATAACAGATGGTGGAAAGATGTCCCCAGACCTCGTCATGGACATCATTGGTTATGTAGCTGCCTTGAGTAAATTACCTGATAGGACCCTTAAGATCGCCAAGACGATCGCGTACACCCCAGGAATGTGCTTGCTAGACTTAATGAACGAGGTAGAGATACAGTGCAGTAAAGCAGGTGTGGTCGACACACATGCACATTCTGGTAGAATCAGGGTACCTGAGACAGTATCAGCTGTGAAAACATCTACACCGACCCCAAACAGAGAACAAAATCGATCGCGACTAGAAGTGAGGCAGCCCAAACAAACAAAGACGCCTAGAAATCGTTCCCACACGCCTTCCTACAGGCAGTTTCATAAGTTTTCGCGCAGCCCGAGCAGGTCTCGCTCCATAAACAACACTTCTTATGGGAAATCACCTCGTAGGTCACAGTCAAGGGATAGGTCCATTCTATGTCATTATTGTGCAAAACCAGGACACACAAGGTATGAATGCTTTATCAAGGCAAAAGAGGATAAACAAAAGACACAAGGATTTGGTCCTTACTGTACGCATCATAGATACCAAGGGCACTGGACTAGTGATTGCAAAACAGTAGAAAAAATTGTGTCTATGTTCAAATCGGGGGAAGACCAAGTCATGACAAAAAACGAACAAACGTAAAGAAGAACAAGGCTAAACTTCACATAGGAGGCATGTTGGGAAATGAGTGTATCTTGATATCAGCTGTATGTGAGGATCAAAACGTTTCCTTATTTTTAGATACAGGCTCTCCAGTGAACTTAATAACACATGAAGAACTAAATAGAATTCTTAAAAATAAAAAGAAAGTAACTTTTCTGGATGAAGCTGATTTAGATTTATACACAGTAGATGGTCAAGAGATTACAGTGAAGGGTATGATAAGATTAAATCTCAGTTTCACAGAAACTACAAGACCATTCTCTGCATTTTTCTATATCGTTGAAAACTTAGCAATTAAAGCTCATATGTTACTGGGCTTAAGATCCATGAGAACTGAGAACATAACTATACTCCCACAAATGAATGGAATAGACTTTGATAATGAATTCATAGAGGAAATAACTTCAGAGCCCTCACCGATTGGTAGAAGAGAGCCAAAAAGAATCGGTAATATTAAAGGCTTAAACAAACATACACAAACAGATGAGTGTATAGATCCACTTACACCAGCAACCCCATCCTCCAGAATTAGTGACCAAGATGACAGTACTGATTTATCAATTTTTGCCCATCTCACTAATGATTTAGTTATACCACCTAATTCATACATGAAGGTTACCATAAAGAGCAAATTACGGAATAGTACTGTTCTTTTCTTAGAAGAATTATGTAAAGTAAAGGGATTGTCAGTAGAAAACGCATTATGTCATAAGAACGACGAAGGGCTAACTCAGATATTCATTATTAATCACATGAATGGGGAAGTTCAGTTGAAAAAGGGAACTTGCATAGTTAATATTGAAAAATGTTTCGCCCTTGTGAAGGAAATAAATATTGGTGGAGTAACAAGTGAGATAAAATCTACGGATAGAGAAAGAATAAAAGAGAATTTAATTCACTCAGGTGAATTTGACGAAGAAAATGATTTGTTAACCCTGCTGGAAACACACAGGGACACCGTAGCATTGCCCGGAGAACAATTAGGGTGTACTAACTTGATTAATCACATGATTAATGTGCACCCAGAAACACCACCAATTTTCGTACCAGCTTACCGCATACCACACTCCCAACTTACACTTGCAAATCAGTATGTCGATGAAATGTTAAAGCTTGGAATTATTGAGCCTTCAGTTTCTCCGTGGAACGCCTCCCTTGTCTTTGTGCCCAAACGAAATGGAGAAATGCGTCCGGTAGTAGATTACCGTAAACTAAATAATCACACAATACCAGACAGATTTCCCATGCCATTGCTAAGCGATGTTCTACAGAATATTGGTCCTGAGAATAATATATTCTCGACCATCAATCTCCTAAACGGATACTATCAGATTCCGGTATCTCAGGAGTCACGTAAATACACTGCCTTTTCAACAAACAGAGGCCATTATCAATATACAAGAATGCCAATGGGACTGAGGACAGCCCCAGGCACGTTCCAGCGTCTTATGAATTACGTATTGTCCGGAATTTTAGGACAAGGAATATTTGTTTATCTTGACGATATTATTATCGCAACGAAGAATATTAAGGATCATCTTAGGAAATTAGACTTACTGTTACAAAAGCTTAGTGATGCTGGATTAAAAATTAAACTTTCTAAATGCAAATTTTGCTTTAAGGAAATAAATTTCTTAGGCCACAAATTAAGTTCTGATGGTATTCACACCACTGATGACAAAATACAGGCAGTGAGAGATTTTCCTGAACCCACTACGACTGACGAAGTTAGACAATTTTTAGGTCTGGCTGGGTACTATAGGTCATTCGTACCACAGTTCTCTCATATAACCTTCCCTCTATTCCAACTACTCAAAAAAGATGCTGTATTCCAATGGGAAGAAGAACAAAAAAGGGCATTTAACAATCTAAAAATTAAACTAACAAATGCACCTTGTTTAGCATATCCGGATTACACGAAATCATTTCTTATTTGTACAGACGCATCAGTTAAAGGATTAGGGGCTGTACTGATGCAGGAAGATAAAAGAGGAAAGAATCAACCAATTGCATTTGCCAGCAGACAAACAAGAGGTGCGGAGAAAAATTATTGCACTACAAACTTAGAGGCACTTGCAGTGATTTTTGCATTACAAAAGTTTCGAGATTTGGTATATGGTTACGAAATCCACTTATTCACCGACCAGAAACCACTGGTGGGTATGTTTAAAGAAAAACTCCTTTCTGGGAGGAGAGCAAGATGGAAATGTACAGTTGAAAACTACAATGTACAAATTCATTATATACAAGGTAAAATGAACATAGTAGCTGACGCATTATCTAGGAACCCGAACACAATTCAGGTCGCGGCGTTAGATCTCAAAGGAAATATCCCAAACCACGAGGATATCGCAAAGGCACAAAGACTTGACCCAATATGGTCAAAAGTAATATACAAGTTAGAAAGTGGAGATGACATACAATTACCCAAACTGCATGTCCCACTTGAACAATTCACAATGGTCAATAATACATTATACAAAATTAACTCTAAACAACCAAAACGCCAAAGAAATACTAACCAGTTGGTAGTACCTAATGACATGATACCCCAAGTATTACGATTGATACACGACAGCCCACATGCAGGACATCCTGGAAAGGATAAGACATTCAACCAAGCCCAGCTATTATATTACTGGCCTTCATTACGAAGAGATATAAACAATCATATAGACAGATGCGAATCATGTGCGAAACACAAAGGATACCCAATCACACCTGCACCGATGGGTAATTACCCAGTACCACATCAACCATGGGACGTTGTCGCTGTTGATTTACTCAAGATGCCATTATCATACAACAATAACCTATACTTATTCGTAGCAACGGATCATTTTTCCCGTTATGTCATTTTAGCTCCAATTAAAGATAAGACAGCAGAGACCGTAGCAAAGGCAATAACAGATAATGTAATATGTCGCTTTACTACCCCAAAGGTATTAATAAGTGATAATGGAGGAGAATTTAATTCTGAGATCTTACAAGAAATATGTAAACAATACAGCATCAAAAAGGTTAACGTTTTGGCCTATCACCCAGCATCGAATGGGTTGGTAGAGAGACAAAATAAAAAGTTATTAGATGTGCTACGACACATTCTCAGTGAAAATTATGCAAGCTGGGATGATTGGATTCCCAGAGTAGAGGCCTCAATTAATGGGACTATAAGTAAATCCATTGGTGACACACCACATTTCATTATATATGGCACAGATAAAAAATTACCATATGAGCTCCTAGAAGGCGACAGCATGCCTATATACAATTACGATGATTACTCTAAACTCCGTTTACGTGAATTCCAGGACATTCACAAAAGAGTGAAAAAACAATTAACGATGTCCAAGGAAGAAATGACGGAGGCATTTAACAAGAAGGCAAAAGATTCACTTATCAGCTTAGGAGACATTGTTTCCGGAGTCATTCATACGAGAGACAATAAATTATCCCCAAAATTTGAGGGCCCATACAGAGTAATTAACATAAAAGCAAACAAAGTTTTAATTAAGTCACTTTCAAGTGGCGAGGAGAAACAAGTTCATATTGACCATTTAAAACGAGTTTCAAGGGAATTATCACATAATTATTCAGCCTCGGATACAACCGAACAGGTGAACGTACCTCAAGAAACCAAGCAAGAACACAACAATGATTACAAAAAGAAATTAAGGTCATATACCAAACAATCGAACATAGGTGCAACTATTCCAATAAAATCTACAGTACATCATTTACGAGAATTAAATATCGATTTAAACTCCTTCTATAAATGAAATAACAGTTAACCGTAACGCACATCATCACTATCATCAACCACAGCTTTATAGGAAATTAATAGATTTTTTTTTTTCGGTAGGTTACGATGAAGGGACTTATGCTATGGAGTCTCCTCTACTTAGTAAGAGTATATGCGCACCTAGACCCCAAGCATATAGTACGACAAGGATGCCTCATAGCTCCAACGGCCACGACTACAATCGTTAAGGACGTCATGAGTACTGAAATAAGTCTAGATTACTTGTATGACTTACCTACTTATCTAGAAAGACTTGCAACGCCGATGAGAACTCTGGACTTCAATTATGTTTCACAAGCACATAACACCAAGGAAGTGAATGAAATGGTGAAGTTAGCGAAATGGAAACTAGAACAGGCGAAGTCAACTATGCTCGTCATTGTCACGAATCAATTCGCGACATTTCCCTTTTGTGAGAAGCCACGAACTGTCAGTGGAAAACTCACTGTGTATTGCTCAGTTAACCGTTTCTCTCTCCATTTTGGAGTATACTTTTCAAAACATTCGTCACTTTCAAAAGTGACCGATTTAATGCACGTCACTAAGTGCTGTACTGAGCGATACTATTGTTTTCTTTATCGTTCGCCTCTGCTTGCCTAAACCGTTAGCCACGCCTTCTTCCGGTGGCTTGTGCGTCCTGCCCATACAATGTATTTTGAATTCAGTCGAGTGTTTGTTGTGACGGAAGAGGGTCCTGCACTCCAGAAGTGTGAGAGGTCGCTAGCACCCAAGCTCCACTGAGACAGTTAATCCAGTCCTCCCACCCCCCGGGTAATACATAGCATGCATCGACTGGTATTTCCTTTTTGTATAATCCTAGTTTTAAGAGTTTAGTTAAGGTGTTTTTTTTTCCTAGGCGTAAGTATTTAGCTTTTGTGTGAGTGACTGAGTGCGTCTCATTAATTTGATTTGAATTGTAACGTTAAATTTATTTTTTTGTAATCAATAAATTTAACAGTTCTTTTCCTTGAGCTTAATGTAAAGTAAAATCTTGTTTCATTTCTCCAAATTAAGCTTATTTCCCACATAGCTCCTAGCTCGCATAGACGTTTTACTATTCATAACTGGTACTTAGACCAGTCTTGTTGTATTAACTTAAAATCCGTTGTGCCAGATAGGAGTTAATGCATCAGCAAGGACCTGTTATTATTATTAGTATTAGTTATTTATTGTCAGGGGTGAAGTAACTTTCTCCAGAGGCTAACAGTACTAATTCAGCAATTGTGAGTGATTAGTCTCTGCTGTGTACTGTTGAGAAAGTTTATAAATTCTCGTTCTTAGAGAATCGTTGCTCGATTTAGCAAGACAATCATTGTCCCTGCTCTTTAATATTATTGAATATTAATATCAATTAAATAATATTTAAGCATTTATTTTTAAAAACACCGCGATATTATAAAAACCCCGTGACAATTGGCGATCTCATTCCAGGATATTAACTCCTAGCTCTAAAGCTATTCACGAGATAGTGCTCACTCATTCATATTTAGGTATTTATCATTAAAGTTTATAGGCACAAGCTTACTGGTGTTTACCCTTAATTTAGCAAGTGAATTTTGCTTTATTAATCAATAGAATACTTAACTCTAGTTTATTTTTGGTAACGCCAGACGATTTTATTCGCTCCTGGGAAGTCGCCGTACCCATTGTGTTCATTATTGAGTCTTCCCAGTCATTTACATTTTTGATTTATTCTTTGCCAGTTAACTGGATAAGACTGGTCACCACTAGCTTGTGTCTGTATTCTTTACTTGTGTTTATTAGTATTCGTCGCTAAGCAGTCAGTACTCAATTTCGGTTTTGCTTAATAAATTAGCGCCATGGCTACTACTGTATTTTTACAGGAAGCCAAAGAAATGGGTCTTTCGGACCCAACCGAAATTAAAGAGTATATACTCTCACGGCATAATCAGGAGCAGCAGCGCGAGAATGATGCCCGTGAAGAGCGTAAGATTCAGCGCGAATGCGAGCGAGAACAGCGCGAATACGAGCGAGAACAGCGCGAATACGAACGTGAGGAACGAGAGAAAGAACGAGAACATGAACTTGAAGTGCTGAAGCTCAAGCGAGATTCCTTGGCTTCAGACACGTCTGGTGCAGTTGGTCCAAGCTCCACGAGCGTTCTCCCTGCACATGTCCTGGCGACCCCACGCATCGAGCTTCCTTCATACAAGGAAAGCGAGCGAATCGAGCCGTACATAGCTCGTTTTGAGGACATGGCAGACTTATATCAACTGGATGAGGCAGCTAAGCGGCTTCAGTTTCTTAGCCTATTTGAGGGCCCTGCCCTCGATATTCTCCACAGAATTCGTGGAGACAATCTCACATATGAGATGATGAAAGCTGCGCTCATTAAGGCGTATGGTCTCACAGTAGACGACGCCAAAGTTCAGTTCATGCGAGCTCGTCTCCAAGACAAGGAGACAGCTGTTCAGTTCCTTGATTGTCTCACAGCTTACTTAAATGAGTGGATGGAGAAAGATGAAACTCCTTCCACGCGTGAGGGGATAATTGACCTTATGCTGCGTACACAGCTAGAGAGGTCGTGGCTTGCTGAGCTCATAGCACAGCTTAAGATCTGCCAGGTGAAAGATGCCAGCCAAATGGCAGAGAAGGCTGACGCATTCTTTACTGCATACGGGTATCAAACTCGTAAGCAAAACACCTGGAACAGAAAACCTGATAAGTCTGGGAAGCCGTCTCAGACTGAACCCCAGCAACAAGGCCATTCTCAGAGTAATGGCCAAGGTCCAAAACCGCAATGGAAGGACCAGGGGCAAAACACTCAGAAACCTGAGTGGAAGAGGTACAACAAGTACCCTAACCAGCAGCAGTATCAGCCACGCAACCGACCTTCGGGACAAACTTATCCACCACCAGCTCAAAAGAGGCAGGAAGCGAACGCAGCCTTCATTCCTCAGCAGCAGCACGGTGGTCACGTCCCTACCAGTGTGGGTACTTCCCCACAGTTCACTAGTCCCACAGTGACAGTGAACCCCCCTCCACAGATGGCCAATGTTCCATCTTCTCAAGTTCATAATTCACAAGGCACAATGTTTGCCGCATCAATTCAGCAGCCTCATGAGTGGCTAGCTGCTTCCTCCACAGGCCCTCCCACAGGTGACAGTACCTTCCTTGTCCGGCCAGGGTTTGTGGGAGGCATTCTTGTGAAGGTCCTGAGAGACAATGGTTCCTCAGGTTGCTCTGTCAAACAGAGTTTAGTTCGGCCTGAGCAGTATACAGGTCGACAGATCCATGCAAACCTTATTGATGGATCAGTGAGATTGTTCCCTGAGGCATGTATCCAAGTGGCATCTCCATTTTATACTGGTACGACACTTGCAGTTGTCATGCCAGAGCCTCTATTTGACCTTATAGGAGGCAATATTCAAGGAGCCAAGGATAGTTGCTCCGATGACGACGCTACTCAGACTTCGGCTGCTGCGGTAACACGAGCCATGACTGAGGCTCCAGACTGTGTCACCCCAGTGATCATTGAATCGCCGCAAGATCTGATGTGTAGTCAACTTGTTGTGCAAGAACAACATTCTGAACCGACACTTGCTGCCGTGCGGAACAAACAAAAGGGTCGAGTGATAAAGTATTCACGGGGAGGTCGAGCCAAGTTCCTTCGCAAACAAGGACGGCTCTACCGTGAGTCACGAACACCCGAGGGCGAGGTTCGACTGCAGTTTGTCGTTCCTGCCAAGTACCGCCTAGCAGTGTTACAATGGGGTCATTGTTCAGCCTCAGGAGGTCACATGGGCAAAAGGAAGACCCAGGGCCGTATCCGAGCTGACTTTTTCTGGCCAGGGATGGGACGAGATATAGATAGTTTTGTCCGTTCCTGCAGTGTGTGCCAAAGTATCACCACTAATCAGGGACATGCCCTTCCTGTGCCATTTGTAACCACACCCGTAATCTCTGAGACAGTTGAGAGACAGGGTAGTGGTGAAGTGGGTGCAGACCTGACGTCTCGCCCATTGGCCCCACAGGACACATTATGTCCAGGGCCTGTACATACATATTATGTACCGTAAGTTAAGGGGGAAGTTGAGAGGCGACTTGAGGCTATGGAAGACCCAAGTTTGCATAAGGATTCTCAGCTTCCCGGTACTAATAGAAGTACTGTAGGTTAAGGGGGAAGTTCGAGAGAGAACTCCGCAGAGGCGACTTGAGGCTATGGAAGACCCAAGTTTGCACAAGGATTCTCAGCTTCCCGATACTAATATAAGTACTGTAGGTTAAGGGGGAAGTTCGAGAGAGAACTCCGCAGAGGCGACTTGAGGCTATGGAAGACCCAAGTTTGCACAAGGATTCTCAGCTCCCCGATACTAATATAAGTATTGTAGGTTAAGGGGGGAAGTTCGAGAGAGAACTCCGCAAAGGCGACTTGAGGCTATGGAAGACCCAAGTTTGAACAAGGATTTTCAGCTCCCCGATACTAATATAAGTACTGTAGGTTAAGGGGGAAGTGAGAACTCCACAGAGGCGACTTGAGGCTATGGAAGACCCGAGTTTGCACAAGGATTCTCAGCTTCCCGATATTAATATAAGAACTGTAGGTTAAGGCACTTCCTCCTATTTTCTATTTTAGTGTGATGGGCGAATAATATTTCACCAGGATAGGCATCCTCTGTCGGAAATTTAGGAATAAAGGTTGAGGACCTGTGTGCAGTTCGAGGCTATGGAAGACCCGAGTTTGCACAAGGATTCTCAACTTGCCAACCATAATCGTGTGCTAAAATTTGGCGACCTCGAGTGTACTTTTCGTAGCATGTACTGATTGCTAGGCAGAGAGAGTAATTGTAACATGATAAAATTTTGTCTCATTGACACTTTTGATGCTCCACCTCAATTGGTTTTGCAGGTTCAGCAATGGGTGTAGCAGTTTTGCTGTGCGGCCCAGCTGATCGTCTGCCGCACGCTGCCGCCTCTTCTCCTCTGCCTTCGTCGTCGTCATATTATTATTATTGTCATTTTACACATAGGTACAGTCACACTACAACTGTCACACCTACACCGTGTATTACATACATCACACTACACAACAATTAGTTGTCAGTGTAAATGTAGCGACTTTTCGCTCAGTTTGACCTGAGTACAGGATTTTCACCGTCGTCACGGAGTTTTTCCCTCAAGCTTGCTTCTATTAACGTAAATACGAGGTTTTTTCGCTCACTGGTGACTGCGACTTTCTCCTGTAGCAGGATAGCACACACACCACAATGTGAATCTTGTGTGAATGACTTAGGATGTGTACATATATATATATATATATATATATATATATATATATATATATATAGATATCCACAAATTTTTTCCCATAAGGAAAAAAATTAATTTTGTAGGGGCGTAATGTCACGAATCAGTTCGCGACATTTCCCTTTTGTGAGAAGCCACGAACTATTAGTGGAAAACTCACTGTGTATTGCTCAGTTAACCGTTTCTCTCTCCATTTTGGAGTATACTTTTCAAAACATTCGTCACTTTCAAAAGTGACCGATTTAATGCACGTCACTAAGTGCTGTACTGAGCGATACTATTGTTTTCTTTATCGTTCGCCTCTGCTTGCCTAAACCGTTAGCCACGCCTTCTTCCAGTGGCTTGTGCGTCCTGCCCATACAATGTATTTTGAATTCAGTCGAGTGTTTGTTGTGACGGAAGAGGGTCCTGCGCTCCAGAAGTGTGAGAGGTCGCTAGCACCCAAGCTCCACTGAGACAGTTAATCCAGTCCTCCCACCCCCCGGGTGATACATAGCATTCATTGACTGGTATTTCCTTTTTGTATAATCCTTGTTTTAAGAGTTTAGTTAAGGTGTTTTTTTTTCCCTAGGCGTAAGTATTTAGCTTTTGTGTGAGTGAGTGAGTCGGTCTCATTAATTTGATTTGAATTGTAACGTTAAATTTATTTTTTTGTAATCAATAAATTTAACAGTTCTTTTCCTTGAGCTTAATGTAAAGTAAAATCTTGTTTCATTTCTCCAAATTAAGCTTATTTCCCACATAGCTCCTAGCTCGCATAGACGTTTTACTATTCATAACTGGTACTTAGACCAGTCTTGTTGTATTAACTTAAAATCCCTTGTGCCAGATAGGAGTTAATGCATCAACAAGGACCTGTTATTATTATTAGTATTAGTTATTTATTGTCAGGGGTGAAGTAACTTTCTCCAGAGACTAACAGTACTAATTCAGCAATTGTGAGTGATTAGTCTCTGCTGTGTACTGTTGAGAAAGTTTATAAATTCTCGTTCTTAGAGAATCGTTGCTCGATTTAGCAAGACAATCATTGTCCCTGCTCTTTAATATTATTGAATATTAATATCAATTAAATAATATTTAAGCAATTAATTTAAAATATTTTGATATTAAAAACCCCGTGACAGTCATGATCCAAGATCTCCCATCTTATGGAACGGAGGTACTGAGCGACAGGAACAACATCACACGTACTCGCCAAAAGCGCGGTTTGTTCGATCTGGCCGGCGCAGTTCTTGGGAACATCTTTGGATTGGCTACAGAGGATGACCTTAAAGAAATAAACAACAAATTTAATAAGATAGCTCAGGTACTAACATACCAAGATAAATTCATCACAGGACAGAACTCAGCAATGAAGACAATTGTCAAAAATCTGAAACAAGCAGAAAACGTAGCTCTCGAGAGTGTAGATAAAATAAATGAATTAGAGGGCAACGTTACTCTTTTCCAGCACTTCTCCATCATCACAGAACATATTGACACGATTCTACTACAATTAGAGTACACTAGAGATTGTTTCAGGGCACTTATGCAAGGAATTTCGAATGCTGGTGATGGCAAGATCACAAATGACTTACTCCCAGTTCATGAGCTATGACAGATAGTTAGTCAAGGCATACATAAACATAAATTGAAGCCATTGTTCCGCAGTAGGGAATTTATGCAATATTACCCGTATTTAGAAGCAACACTAACACCAACATTCATGTACCATTCATCACTGAAGACCTGTTCACAATATACCAAATACACCCTTTCCCCTATAAAAATAACAACAGTTTGGTCATCATCAACATCAACACAGACACCGAACTCATCATGGTCTCCAAGAGACGGGACACTGTCACTTTCGCAAGTGAGTCAACGATTGAGCGAAAGTGCCGCACATCCTTACATGCTGTTCATCTTTGTCCTGCGTAATTTTTCACGTTTCAGCCTACTGATACGGTCCCTTGTGAAATGGCTACCATCAGCAATAACAATATTCATCATCATTGCAACTTCACTTTTGCTCCAGATAAACTTGTACACCATCAACGCATTGGACACTCACAGTTTTTTTATTTCCCTCATAACACATCAGTTTACATAGTCTGTCCAGATATACCACCATCTCATACATCGGCCTCAGGATTATACATAGCACCAGACTACTGTGCGGTATTTACACCAGCCATGTCTACTTTATCCACCATCAATCACTACGCCATTCTCATTCATACACACAAACATTTCCACCCACTGCCTGATATGGACTTAAACATGAGCACAAGTATTAAGCTGACTTCACCTAAGTTTGAAACTATGCAGCTGATCAATGAAACAATGAAGCCCTGGGAAGATTTGAGTTTGAGTATGTTCAACCCATATTATGTGTATAGCCCAGCACCTACTGTCTTTATAATCTTCTGCATTGTATTTGCAGTACTGCTGTTCGCAATGCACAGAATGTATGCAAGAATTGCAAATTTGGAGTCATTATTTAGTGGGGGGAGAGTTAACATCACAGTTAACCACCCTGAATGAAGTGTATATATTTTGTATATAGTATTAATTATATATATATATATATATATATATATATATATATATATATATATATATATATATATATATATATATATATATATATATAAATGAAAATACAAAGAAACAAATGACCCATATATGGCAGACCAGTACCATTATCTTTAAATGAAATATTAATAACTCTTACAATAATCTTAATTTTAAACTATTTTTTATTCTTGCATGTATGCATTTCACTATAATAACCCAAGTACATACTGTGTTACAGTTAAATAATTTACTTTAATACATTTTATTCAAATATGTATACAACTTGTTTAAAATGTAATATTACTGAATAATCACTATTTACTATAAATAATATATGCATACAATATTCATACAATTATGTTACTTTACAATATTATGTATTTCACTTAATTACCTTATAAGTTCATTATAATGTGTATGTAGTATGTAATAATATATTAGGACTATTAACTGTCGATGGTACGCCATTTTCGCGCGGCCGAGCAGATGTAGGACTACATATTATAATTGCAAATCATAATAGATAGATAGATAAATAGATAGATAGAGAGACAGATAGAAGCAGGGAGTCAGATGATGAGAAGGTGTTGTGTCTGCGAGAATCGAGCAGTGCTAAACATGCTTACACACTCTTAACACTGAGGAAAGCTGACGACAGCGGCCAGTAAGGAGATGATGCAGTTAGCTGTCAGCAGTCCTCTCGTGAACAAAGACCTAGTAACCATACACACACATACAGTATACACACATACTCACACACAGGCTTCTTAAACTTTCCATCCACGAGGAACACACGTGACACACCCCTGCTACACCAGATTTTAGGAAAGAGAGCTTAGAAGGGGACAAGCGATCCTAGAGACAGGTCACGGGAGAAGGGCTTGGCAATTTGAGAGAGAGAGACAGATAGCGAGACAGGGAGGTAGCTACCCGGGACTTATACTTCGTTCCGTGTGAGAGACTTGTTAATATTTCCAAGACAAATAAAAATAGTCCCATACTATTCTTTACCTCTCCTGTCACTACATGACAAATGGGGAAGCTACTACAAGATATAAAAGCCGCTCGACCACAAGTTTAAAATATATATATATAACTCAACTACAACTCAAGCACAAAGAACCGCAAAGTATTTTATGACACAAAGTCATTCATGACAACAATGCTTATAATGCCTATATTACTGCTTGAAAACCAATATACTCTTGTACTGCATATAAATTCGTACCAAGTAAATAAATAAATACCATTTATGAGTGGTGTGAAATAGTTATCCTCCCATAGAACTCGTTTTCTTTGGTGCCAGCCTGATAGAAAACTCAGTAGGGTATGGAGGTACGCCTACCTGTAATGAGTATTTTAAACCTCAGGTGAGCGATTTCTCTATGAATTTTCGATGTTTCTCACCGAAAGCGAAGGTTTGAGCCAAAAAAAAAAAAATTCCTAAAATGGTCGGGATTGGGGGGAGTCAGTGGTGGAAAAGTGGTCGGGATGGGGTGGGTTAAACATGGTCGTTCCTCGACAGCATGACCTGCGTCGCGTCATAAAATATTTAAAAGGGTGAGTGAAATGGGTGAAATCGTTATGAAATACAGAAATGACGCCAAGATGAAATAGTGTTTTAAAGGAAGAAAGAAGAAACGGAGGAATATAGTAGCTGTCTAGACTTTAGTGTGGGGATTTAAAATAACGAGAAAAGAAATGATAGGGAAGGAAAAGGAGGAAATGGAGGAAATTGGGTCGAACGCGGTACACCGGTAGTAGAGTTCCAGGCCACTCCACCTTACTTCATCTCACCTCCTGCCTCTCTTGTAGATTGTGATGCTGTAATATGCAGGTTTGTCCAGATCTAAGTAGCTGCTGATGGTGGTGGTGATGATGATGATGATGATGATGATGATGATGATAGTGTTGGTGGTGATGGTAACGGCAATAATGATGGCAGTTGTGAGTAAAATTTAATGAGAATTTTGTATGTTGTACGAATGATGTTGATGCTGATGCTGATGATGCTGGTGATGGTGATATGATTATCATAATGATGATGGTTATGCTGATGATGGTGGTGGCAGTGGCAGCGATTGTAGAATTGGGGTGTAGTGTATTTTGGCTCCGTTTTTTCTTTTTTACAACAACATTTGTTATCCCAAAATACAGCTTAGACGAGAGTACTTCGTGTTGGTTTACTCACTAGGAATAAAATGGAGCAGGCACAGTGGAGTACCGCGAAAGACGACGGCTGACTATACTCGTCTCACTGTCGTCAGGATACACGTCAGCCTGGAAACGAGAAGCGGTGCCAAGGCACAGCAAACCCATCCCCAGCAGTAATTTTAGTGCTGACGTATAAACACAACATGATTTAGTCAATGACGTCACATGTCATATTTGGAGTAAATCGGGCGAAAATTGACGATTTCATTCCCATCTAAAATTATAAGCCCTATCCCACATGACACTGACCCCCCTACCGCTAACTAGGGGGTGACCCCCTGATGTAATGATGCATGTTATAGGATGCAGATTTCAAAAATGCACGTTTCGTATTTGTTTTCATGTCGATATGATGAAACTGAAAGGGATCATGTCGAAATACTTTTTTTTTTTTTTTTAATTTCTTGGAGGCCTACAGCCTGGTTCATGGCCCAGTTTGGCCCAAAATGTAAGAAGGTGATCAGAAGGTCATAGCCCATCATCCCTATAATTCTAGTCAAAATCACACCAGTGGTTTTCCCGTAAAGTTGTTAGCTGACAGACAGATATAAAAACAAGGAAACAAACAGTCAAACCGAGTAAAAACAGTATCAGTCCCCGAGCACGGATATTAAACTCAATTAGTTGCTGACTATACTCCCCTAGTATTTATCTACGTTTGTAAGGTATCTATAGCTATTGTGCTAATCACTGTTGCTGGTAATTTATTCTGTTGTTCACCGACGGGTATATTAAATTAAATGGTCCACATATTAGCTTTTCATATCTTGTATTTGAGATTCATCCCACTATTCTAGTAGCAGTATCATTCACTATTTTGAACAAACATTCATAAGTGATGTCGAACTTGTTAAGAACTGGAATTAAATCGTCTCTATGTTGACGCTTTATGAGAGAAAACACAATCACTTTATTTATCGTTATATCATCTCGCCAAATGGGTCTCATGCAGCTTGTAGTGCTGTAACACAGTGGAGAATGGAAGAAAAAAAAGTAAGAAGGATAGAGAAAGATCTACAGGAAATGGAGAGAAGAAGAAGAAGAAGAAGAAGAGGAGACAGAGAGAGAGAGAGAGGATCCAGAAATATCACAATGGAAATCACAGTATTACTGAAAGTTGTCTCGTCAAAGTGCCCAGAATTAATGGATCACACATCCACTCACCATCACCATCATCATCATCACGATGTTCACAACCATCCTTACACTGCCCCACTGAAGCATGGATCGGCAGAGCTTCAGACACAGCAACAAAACAGCCGAGTTTAAACATGTTGTTCGTCGACCGCGTGACCTGCGTCGCGTCATACAATTGTCAAGAAGGTGAAAGAAATATGCGTGTTAGTCAAGAAACAAAGAAGTGGCGCCATACTGAAGAAGTGTTTGGAAGGAAGGAAGAAAGAAACGAAGGAAATAAAGTAGCTGTTCACACTTTGGTGTAGATGTCTAAAGTAAAAGAGAAAAGAAATGGTAAAGGAAAAGTAAAGGAGGCCAATGGAACTAAGGGTCAAACGGGGCACTCCGTTAGTAGGGTCCCAGGCCTCGCCACCTTCTTCATCTCACCTCCTGCCTTTCCTCTAGCTTGTGATGCGATGGTATGCTGTACTGCCCAGATCTAAATAGCTATTGATGGTGGTGGTAGCAATGACTGTGGTTGTGCAGATGATGATAATGGTAATGGTTTTCTTGGTGGTGGTGATAATGGTGATGGCAGTGAAGGGTGAGATTTAATGAAAATTTTGTATACTGTATGGATAATAATAATAATGGTGATCATGATAATAATAATCATGGTGATGATACATATGATGATCGAGATGATGATAACAGTGATGACGATAGTGGTGACGTTGGTGGTGGTAGTGTCAGTGATGAAGATGGTAGTGTAGAGTAGGTTGGTGCTGATTACTGACATGATGTACCAACAAATTTTGTTATATGGACCCAAAGAAGAGCCTGAACTAGTGTGTTTTGTGATGGGTTACACAACCAGGAAAAAACGATGCTGGCAAAGTGGAGGATTTTTAAAGACCAGGGCTGATTTTACTCGTCTCATTTTTGTCAGGATAGACATCAGCCTGGAAATAAATATATTCAGTTACTGACAATACTCTCCACATATCTGTAGTCAATTTGTAATGTATGTAGTGTATAGTTCCGGCACTAACCCTTGTTGCTTGTAGTATATTCCTTTCTTCAACTACGCTTAGTAATATTTCTTTATATTAATGTTGCATCTCTTGCATTTGAGATTCATGCCACTGTTCTTGTCACAGTATCATTCACTATTTCGCACAAAACTTTCATGACTGAAGAAGAACTTATATTAGGAACTAGGATGTTGACGCTTTAACAAAGAAATCATATTTGTTTTATTTATCGTTTCATCATCCCAGTCTACAGAGTCTCTTGCAGCTTGTCATGCTGTAACACAAAGAAGAATGGACGAAAGCAAGAGACATAAACAATGTTAGACAAATAGACAAAGGCAGACAAGAGAGAGAGAGAGAGAGAGAGAGAGACTGGTTGAAAACGGAGAACGAAACAAAGAAGAGGAAAATGACAGAAAAGAAACAAAAAAAAAAATACATAGGGCAAAAGAAAAATGAAGAGAAAATATATGAATAAATAAATATATAAATAAATAAATTTAATTGAAGCTTCACGATAAAAAAAAAAAAAAGGAAATAAAAAAGAAGGGAGATGTTTATGGCAAAGGATGAACTTGGGTTGAGAGAATGGGAAAAAGGTTGAAGGTAAAAATAAGAAATGCATTAATAAAAGACAGAATTAATGCAATAAATGAAGCAGAAAGTGGAGAAAGAAACACACAAAAAGGAGACATATACAGTAGTCACAGGCCGCTCCACCTTACTCTATCTTGGCAGGAATTCCATCTCGATCCCTGCCTCTCTTATAGTTTGTGATGTTATATATAATGGCGAATTTGATCTAATGTAAATGACGATGTTGTTCATAGCAGTGATGATGACGCTACTGTAACAATACCTCCTCCTCCACTATGCTTTCCATATGGCCAAACTCACTTCATTAAGCTCTCCATTAATCATTTTACTTGTCACCGTTTCGACTCCAGTACAGGCGGTGCGTATGAGTGCAGAATGTGTGACCATTGTACACGGTTGAGTGTCACGGCATCTGTTGCTCATGGTGACGGTATGTTGGTTGTGGTGATGGTCATGGTGAAATTTTTATGAGATATTTATTTGGATAACAATGATAATGATACGGCAGTCTTGCATCAGTTTTGTGGACTAAGAAATAACACTTGTTTTAAGTCAGTTAGAGGTCGCTCACTCCAAAAACGACTTGCACTAGTACGTAGCGTTTAGTCACAAAATTGGGTGTTTTATTCTATGGGGAAAGCTCGATGCAGTTGCATGACCCTCGCATTTGCTCTTCTATCTGTATATCTATAGCCAGACTCCATAATCCCACAAAGAGTAGTCGTTTGTCTCTGAGTTAGTTGTGTTATGGGGAAGGGCACTAACCCTCCGCCAACCCACTTGTTGACACGTAGGGAAGACGTGTGGCTTGGGTATATAGTTACCACCCAGCGTTGTAAATTGTTTCCTGGCTTACAGGGAACCGTTTTTCTTGCCACTCTCTGTAAAGCAACCTGAAAAGGAAAGAAAAGTAATTAAAAGTGACAGGAAAGATGGCAGAAATAGGAAGAGAGGAGGGCAGACACAGAAAAAGATTGATAAATTTGACGGAAGACGCAAGCTGTACCATATGAAATAAGTGGATGATTATATTTGTGTTAAATCTATCTATCTATCTATATCTATCTATCTATCTATCTATCTATCTATATATATATATATATATATCTATATATATATATATATATATATATATATATATATATATATATATATATATATACTACATTCGGTGATTTTCATTATTTTTTATTAACTATTGCGAGACAGTAACATGGAGCCCATCTCGCTCCATGATACTGTAGTCCATTTTTTTTTTTTTTTTTTTTATGCAGGTTGTAATTCACAGCTAACTGAAGAAGGTGCAAACTTGATGTAGATATCTACAGTACTGTTCCTTCTGTGGATATTTTGCTGCACCAAAACAACGGACCCAAATATCAGACTTTGTTAGAAACGCATTTCACGCATACTCGGAATGAAATTGGGTGGTCGAGATAAACCATGGACCCCTCATTCAGTCCGCCGATTTTTTGTTGAAAACCTGTGACAATGAACCAAAGGAAAAAGAAAAATTCCACTGGTCTGGAGGGAACTGCAAAATCATCTCGATGACTTGGATAAAGAAGGAAACTGTTTTAAATATCTGTGTTCAAAATTCCCATTCTGTAATTGATGAAAAAGCTGTGGCTAGTAAATTTCTCAACCCTCAGATACGACTACTGATAAATGACCAGCAGTTCCCGAACTCAGTGAAAACAGGTGAAAGAAATGCATGGAATGCAGGTGAAAGAAATGCATGGAATGCATTTGCAGCAGTTGGATCAGATTTTCTTGATTTCCTGTGGCTGAAAACTATCACTCCCTTGTTGAAACTTTATACTCCGTAACCTCCAGTAACAAGGGTGCACTATGCATGTCAAAGCTTATTTCCAACATAGTAATGTAGACTCTCTTCCTGAAAACCTTGAAGCAGTAAGTGAAAAACAGGGAGAGAGGTTCCGTCAGGGGAGACAGACAATGCAAAGAAAGGTATCAAGGGAGGTGGGACACAAACGTGTTGGCCGACGACTGCTGGTGCTTGCAAGGAGATTGTGTCGACATTACTTATTGCCGTAAATCGAAGAAAATGAAATTCACTCCATAACACTATTGCATTTTTAAAAATTCAGTTGCCTTTTTTTACATGGGTTTCGTGATATAAATTGACGTTTTATGCTTATTCTGACTTTATTTCTGAAATCAGTACCACCTTCAAATTATGTAAGATCAATACATTTTATCAAATCAGCAGATTTTTTTTTTTTTTTTCCAGGATGCTGGGGTGTATAATGATAACGATGGCGAAGGTGATGGTGATGATGATGATGATGATTATGATGATGGACAGTAAGCTAATACTGATGATAATAACCTTACTTCATCGCCCCTCTCACACCTATTGTAGCTTGTTATACAGTAATGTAATAGAGAAAATTAAGACACAAAGGAAGAGGGAGATGGAAAAGCGAAGACGGGAGGATATGTGAGAAGAACAATAGGAAATTAGACATACAGGGATGAAATAAAATTAAAAGAAATGAGAAGTGGCGAGGAGAAAGCATAGCAGAAAAAAGGATTAAAAGGAGTTAGTCAGGAAAAGGAATAAGAAGTAAGAACAGAGAATAAAGGAGAAAAAAGGAGACGCAACGAAAGAAAATATAATAAAAAAAGCGTAAGGTGTATAAACGCATGTATAAAGAGAATGAACGAAAAAGGAAATGAGGAAATACAAAAAGGAACCTGTCCATATACTGGGTGGAACTCAAGACCCCTTTGTTGGAATCTCAGGCCGCTCCAACTTACATCACCTTGGCTCCTACTTCTCTTGTAGTTTTATCGCTGTGATATAGTGAAGAAAGGAAAGGACACAAAGAAAAATAAAAAGATGACAAGAAAGAAAAGAGACAAGAAGTGAAAAGGAGAAAATCAGAAAAATTAAGGGCAATAAAATGAAAGGAAGGAATCGAAAGATGGATACTGAGAAAGAAAGGAAGAGGATAAAGAGGAGAAAAATTAAAAGAACTGTAATTTGTGATGTAATACAGTGGTGGCTTTGATGTAATGTGCCTTGTGTTGGGGGTGTTACAAGTACGATAATGATAACGTTGTGTTAGTGTTGGCGGTGATGTATTAGGTTAATTTTAATTTTAATGGCTAAAATTGTATGGATAATTATAGTGATGATCGTGGTGAAAGTGGTGGTTAGTGTGGTAGGCTAGTAGTGGTGGCGGTTGTAATTATGATACACAAACCATTAGTGCCGATGGTAATATCATCATTTCATCTCACTTTCTACCCCTCATAAAGCCGGTGATGCTGTGGTACCGGTGTATGAAAGGCAATAAGGAGATTCTTGTTGTTGAATCTTTGTCTGTCTGGCCGAGCAGACCCATCAACCACATGCAAATCAGAACAGGGAATAATAATTCTTCTGAAAAAAACAAAACAAGAAAATTGATATAACACGATTGGAAGGAATGAGAAGAGGATTAATAATATATACGCGAGAATGGGAGACATAAATGTAAAGTAAAAAGGACGAGTGGATAAAAAAATGACGGAAAGAGGAAAAAGAATGAAGGAAATGTAATAAAAAAATAAATGAAAGGACAGAAGAAATGTGAACAAGAAACAGGGGATGATGAACGAAAAAGGAAGGAAGGGAGAAAAAAAAGTGGAAGAAACAAGAAAAAGAAAAGGAGGCACCTGCGTAAAGAGGGTCGAACTCCAGACACCTTCATTTGTGTCCCAGGTGACTCCACCCTACCTCACTTTGGCTCCTACTTTTGTTGCTTTATTGTTGTAATATAGTGAATAAAGACAGTGGGATTGAATAAGGAAATGGAGTGAACAAACACATGATATATGAGAAGGAGAGAAAAGAAACGAAACAATGAACGAAAAGGAGAAAGAGAAAGAAAGAAAAGAAATGAATGGATAAACAAGAAAATGAGAAACAAAGAAGGAAACTGAGAAAACAGGATGAACAGCAGACGAGACTGATGCAAACTTTGAAATGTAGAACAAGGATAGAAAGTAAAGAGATAAAAAATAAGAGATATAAATGGTACAGATGTTATCTGAGTACACCTGTAACAGTGTCCCAGGCCACTCCACCTTGCTGCATCTCGGCTATTACCTCCTGTACCTTGTGATGCTGTAATATCGACGAGAAAGAAAAATAAGTAGATGGAAAAATAGTAAAAAAAGAGAAGGATGAAAAAGAATGGAGGAAGAAAGTAAAAGGGTCAGATCGAAGTGTCTATGGTAACTGAGAAAAAATAAAGAGGAAAGCAAGAGGAGAAATATAATTGGAATAAAAAAAGAAAAGGACGAATAACAACGAAGTAAAACAGGATGTGAAAAGATATGATGTGGAAATGTAGACAGGCACAGTAGTGCCAGGCCGCTCTACCCATTTCCATGTCGCCTCCTGCCTCCCTGGGTGTTTATAATGTTTTAATGCTCTGCCCATTTTAACTTGGCCTAAAATTGCCACCTCTGATCTTGGCTCCTGAGCTATATCAAAAGATAAAGACTAGAGAATGGTGCCATACTGTCTCTGCTTAAACATGGTGCAAAAGATCTCGATTTCTCAGTCTTAAGTGCAAAGCCAGAGCGACAGATTGTCACTGGATATCTTGCCATATTCTCTCCGGTTTAATGTAACCTAATATTACCAGGTCTCCCAAGTCAATGCTGAGCTGTAACAAACGACTCTATAATATGGTTCTGGTCATCAAGAAGTGCTACTGGAAGGCTGTAGAGCCGTAGTAGGCTTAATCTACAATTCTCGTGCTGGAAATTCCTAAGTCGGATCACTTTCCATCAGGGCGCAGGGAGGCGTGGCTTGTGTGTGGCGTCAGTGACTTAAGTAACAGAAAATGTATAAAAGGGCAGACTCAAATTAAACATTTATAATAAGGGAAAACCAAGAATAGGAAGAAGTGCTTACTCGATTAATCCTATAATATAACAGTAGCTTCCCTCACCCCTACACCTTCCGTCACACCCCTACACCTTCCGTCACACCCCCACACCTTCATATCCTCCATCACACCCCACACCTTCATATCCTTCATCACACGCCCACACCTTCATATCCTCCATCACACCCCCACACCATCCCTCACACATTTCAGTCCTTTCCCTCACTTCGAACTGAAAATGTGTCATGGTCTGATGAGTAGCGCAAGCACCCACACATCATCATGGAAAGGAGTCAACTGAACTGGGTAGTGCAGTTTCGTGCCAGAGCCAGTCGACGTCACTCCGATGCTCCGCGATCTTCACCAGCTTGGAGCCGATTTAGACGGAAGTGATCCGACTTGGCAGACTTAATGAAATTCACTGCAAATTGACGAAAACCTTCTCCAAGTTGAGGTGGACGCACTGTAGTGGTGGCCTTGATGTAAAGTGGCTAATGGTGATTGTGGTGATGATGATGATGATGTAGGTTATTTGATGATAAAACAATAAATGAGTGGATAGTGATGATAACAATGACTGTGTAAGTTATTATGATAGTGGTGGTTATAATAATAGTGATGATGATGGAGGTTGGTTCCGATGATAATGATAACAATATGGATAATGGAAATGATGATGGTGATGTCGCTGATGAATACTGAATGAATAATAATGCAATTGTGCAAGTTTTGGTGATGGTGATGGAGGATAGTAATGATGATAATAACCTTACTTCATCTCACCTGGTGATGCAAAATAATGGTGAAGGGAAGGAAAAAATAGTGAGAGAGGATAACAAAAATAGAATAATGAAAACGAAACAAAATACTCTGGAGGAATTTCACTGAACCTCGTTCCGAGACATATACAAAGTTTTATTGCATTTTTTGATACATTGGACCCTACTATTGAAAATAAAAAAGTGCACCCAGTTGGCACACTGGAGCATTTTGTTATATGGGCCGAAATCCAAAATGGCCACCTGAAAAAACTAAAAATTACAATTTTTGATGCCTATTGTCACTAGTTTTACTAATATTACATTATTTAATTGTAGAATTATTTCAAGAAATTCTAGGCATAACAATGTATATTATATATGTGTAAATTGTGAAAAGAAAAATTACTCAATTAATTAAAATTGCTTCAAAAAAGGCACCAAATGTGATTACCGTACCCTGTTAGACTATCACCAGGTGTTACCACAATATTTCATTTTCTTAACAAACTATACAGGGAAAGAATGGAGAATTAGGTCTTTTTGTTAGTAAGCATTTTTAAATATTTAACATGTCTATTTCATCAAACATATTTAAACCATAATCTTTTTCACAACTAAAATGTTCATATCCCTTATATCAGAATGTTAGACCAATTACGCCCTTCAAAATTGATCACAATGTTTTTTCATCAAAATTATATTGTTACGTCCCCGTCCCCACACTGCCACGGGCTCCAACAGCAGTAGTACAGTACAGGAAGGACGTTGCCCAGCGAGTTGTTCTTCTTATGGTCAGCCTTTAGGTGTGCAGTACACAAGATCAGCTGAGGCGAAAATAAACACTGGCTCCTTAAAGTTCACTGTCTTTATTTTCCAAATAATTCCGCTTAATGCTTTTCAACATCACTGTTCTCACAAGCACTGGAGCTATGCACACTTTATAGATTGCAGTTACACTTAATGTTTAACAACACTTCACAGTTAGTACACTTAATGCTTGCTAACACTTCACTTATTACACAAGTACTGAAAATAATCTTCGCTGACAGTAATTACACTTAATACACTTCACTGTCTTCTCAAGTTCCACTGATATACAAACTTTAATAACCCGTCACTGTTTGCCACCGTTTTCTCAAGTACCAAATATATACAACCTTCACTGACACTGAAACCCGACTAAACTCCAAACTGACTTGACACCTCACAAAACTTGTAATAAACTCTACCCCATCTTTATATAAGCTTGCATTGTTCTAGAAACATCCACTTCTCCAACATTCTAGGATATACTGTCTTGCATCATCCCCTAGCAACAACAGTTACCAACTACGAGACATCAAAACATTCTAGAGTTGTCTTACATTACATAACACTCTAAATCATTAACCATACGAAATTGAATTACGTAATTTAACAAGCAGTTAGTTAAATAAAGCATTATAAAGAAAAAGAGCATAAAAATAAATGAATGTTTAACTTACGAAATAACTACGCACACAAACAGCAGGCTAACTGGCAACTCTGACTCGTACCGAACTTACGGTACCAGAAACGTCTCGAAAGATCTCGGCTACCTAACTGGCAAATCCCCCTTCATAACAATATGTTACTTATAAATGTGAAAACACTAATAAACTAAACACATTTATAATTAATATATTAAGTGTCTGGCATTTTCCGTGTCCATACTTTCCTCCATACTTTCCTCTTCTTCAACTGACCCTCTTGATTTACTTTGAGGATTGTGGCGGTCAGTTCCAAGGCAAGCACAAAACAGTGAGCAAGAAAGTTGTGCTGCAGCACAACTGCAGCGGGCAGTTGAACATGGGGTGCGGGATTGACACCCACACTTGATTAGTTTTAGGATATCAAGGGGTGCAGCAGAAACATCAGGTGGCAAGCCAATTGGAACCAGCATTTTTGAATCAGGATCCTTGGTCCACCCTTAATGAAGAGGGTTCATTTCTGGTGGCTCTGGATCAAGGGAGCTTCTCCAAATTGCTGCCATTAAATGGGCTCTGCAAACATGTTCTTCAAATGCTTTTGTTGTTGGTGGCAAAGTTTTTAGCTCTGGTACTGCGGTGAGCCGAAGATTGCCCCTCTTTATAATTGCCACACAGTATATCTTAAAGATGCCATGTTGCCACAAAGTATATCTTAAAGATGTCATGTTGTTTTCATTTGGAAAGCCATAATATGCTGCAATGAATTTTGTGGCTTCAGCAGTAACATCAGTCAGCTCTTCTTGTTGCCACTCTGATCTAGTAAGTGTCTTCCCACTTTTTCTTCACTTTAACATTACTCCTTTACCAATACCCCATAAATATGAAACACTGTCACATCCTGTAAGAACATGGGCAGGTAACAGACTGTTGAGAACATCTTGATTTTGCTCAACTGTTGCTTTGATATCTGCACTTGATTGTGAAGGGCTTATTCCAACCATTACCATATTGCAGGCAAGATTTTCTTGCTAATAAAAGTGGCATAGCAGGACAAATATGTCCGTGTCATCAGCAACAATTCTAATGCTGTCTTCCTGACCTTGCCAAATGGACAGCTTGCTGCACCACAATAACATCAGCTTCCTCATGTATAGTGCACCAGTCAGGCCTGCTTCTTCCGATTCCATTACAAAGCTCTATTGGTATTGGTTCCTTACCTGTGTGGTAGTGGATCAGTGTGCTCACACAGATATTCACAAATGAGATTAATCAAGTGGGATTTATTGTGTGTAACAGATAAGCAGACCTTCTGTGGTGGCAGAGGTGTTGCCAATGACAGTCTGTGGCATCTAATTGCTTCCTTCCCAGCTCTAGCTGCTTGTGTTGCCTCTTTTATGCTTCCACTGTGATATCTGTCAAAGACTTGATGTGTGTTTGCTGCTAAAAGACAATGACATATGTACTGCACAAACTGGCTCAGTGAGTTAGAGTGCTCTGCTCTGACCGAAAAGTCGGAGAATCGAATCCACCCAAGGGTCATTGGTAGACATCAGGAAGGGCATCCGGTCATAAAATGCTACACGCTCCGATCCAAAGTCCTCTACCCAGGGGCAACGCCTTAGCCCTTCGGGAATACCTGGTGTAAAACCAAATTATGTATTTTTATTTTTTTTTATAGTCTTCTATGACACCTTTGCTTGGCCATTTGACAACCTAGAGAACTGCACACCCATCAAGTATTATAGCATCAGCTGGAACCGTTCCGTGATCAGATACTTCCACTTGGATTATGGCTTTCAGGGTGGCTTTAGAAGGTGACAGCCTCATATCACATGTCTTTTCCTGGAATATTGAGGGTGGAAATGCAGCCAGCTCATAAGAGAGATCATCTCTCATGTTGATGTTCCTGGAGGTTTGAAGACAAAGCACTGTTGAATAGATCAATGTGGTATCATACACGGATATATTGTCCACTTTAATTTTTTTTTTCTTGAAGTTGACATGAGCACAACTGGTCTTCATAGTGGCTTGTGAAAACTCTGTGGCCATCCTTCTTCAGATGTTTTCATCGTAGCTGCTCCCAATTCAACAGCCCTGTCAACACTGACATACTCTGCACATATCCTTCCTGTAACCACATTAATAAGTCCAGGTGGATGACACTTTCCTTTCAGTGGATCTACGCAGCTTTGAAGCTTCTCCCGAATTTTTGCTCTGTCTACTTCATCACTTTGTATCCTTGAAGGACCTTCTTCCTTATGGGTCCTGACTGTGGACTGTGCGTTTCCATCAAGCATGGATACATGCAGAATATAAGAGAGAAGTGGAGGAACGATTGGCCAAATATGAATTGGAGCAGATGGGGGATGTGGAAGGTGTGTGCAGGATATTCACTGAAGAAATACGTGAAGCACGTGACGTGGTGTGTGGGATGAAGAGAAGACGGAGGGGGGTGCAAGGAACAGTGTTGTGGAATGAAGAGATGAGACAGGCTGTGTCACAAAAGAAGAAAGCATACAATGAATGGATGAGAAATAGGGGCGTGAAAGAAGTAGAGAGGCGGAAGAGAGAGTTATATGTAGAAAGGAAGAAAGAGGTGAAAAGATTAGTAAGAGAAAGTAAGAAGAGAGTGGATGAGGAATTTGGAAGGAATGTGAGTGTAAAGTGAAGGGACTGTAAGAAAATGTTCTGGAAAGAGGTGAAGAGAGTAAGACAGGGTGGCAGTGAAGTTAGCAGGGGAGTTAAAGATAAAAATGGTAGATTACTAGTGGAGAAGGGAGAAAAAGTGAGCAGATGGAGGGAACACTTTAACCTCTCAACCGCGGGGCGTCACTTTCGTGATGCTTGGGAGCAAAGGATCATACCGCAGGGAGTCACTTTCGTGATTCTGTGTTATTTTGAATTCGCCCGGGCTTTCAAGTGGTGGCTTGTATCATCTATCAGTACTGCCAATGTCCAACACTAGTCAGCACTTCTAATCTCATCAGTACTCCCATCCATTTTAACAATTTAGCCATTTCTCCCTGTTCTTGACTCCCCTCCCTACCTCCCCTCCATTACCCTCTCCCCTCCCTGCCCGGACGTGCTACGCTAAGTAAATCTTCCCTGGAATTTTCCACTGATTCCATCCATTGAAATAAGCCCTATGCCCTATTCTTATACCAAATAATATATACAAAAAAGAAATAAGGTAAGTGAGAGTGCCATACACCTGGAATTGGCTAATTATCACTGGACAACACCTCATGTGCACTCGTTCGCTAATTTCGCTGTTTATTTCTCCTTGAAATATGCCGTATAATCTATTCTCGTAATAAAAATATATTTAAGAAAGGAAGGGAGAAGCCTAAGTGATATTTACATTCAACTGGAACTATCTAATTATTGCAGGCCAACACACTGTATTCTACGCTAAGCAAATCTTCCCGGGAATTTTCCACTGATTTCATCCATTGAAAGAAGCCCTATGCCCTATTCTTATACCAAATAATATATATAAAAAAGAAATAAAGTAAGTGATAGTGCCATACACCTGGATTTGGCTAATTATCACCTGACAACACCTCACGTGCATTTGTTCGCTAATTTTTGCTGTTTTTTTCCCCTTGAAATATGCCGTATAATCTATTCTCGTAATAAAAATATATATAAGGAGGGAAGGGAGAAGCCTAAGTGATATTTACATTCACTTGGAACTACCTAATTTATTATGTATTGTCTAGATTTCCTGCATATCATTTTATAGCTATATATTAGCAGCTCTCACAAGGCTGACGTTAGCAGTATTGCATTCCCCCAAGGCAGGCCACCAATATCAGTTTACTGTCGTCTTTCAAGGTGAAAGTACATCGGATTTGTGCCTGTCAAATTCCGCTGCTTTTTAGCCCCTTGCAAAGGGCCCTGTGACCTCTACCCCCTACTAAACCTCGTGAGGAAAGAGGTAAAGGGCTGACAAATGATAAAGAGTGACTACGATCTTTCTGGTGAGTAAAATAGTGCAAGTGGAAACGTAAATTATGTGTAAATAATGTGTAAACAGCAAGTGAAAGCAATGAATGTAAATATAAGTGAACAGTGGAAAATAGTTTTTTAAGTTACTGCAAGTGACAGTGCATAACACAGTGTAAATAAAATAGAAATGTAAATAATGTAAATAAAATAGAGAATGTAAATAGAAATGTAAATGAGTAGTATTATAAGAATACGGGTATATATACTAGGAGTAATGAAAGTGAAAGTTTCACTCTAGCATGTATGAATACTATGAGTAATGAAAGTGAAGGTGAACGTGACATTCACTCTCAACGCTAGTATACAGGACGAGAAAGTGAATGCTACATATTTTACTGAAAAATTGAATGCCTACAGTGACAATAAACTACTATTACTGAAGGAAACTTATGGATAAAGACTGTAGATATATATATGTGTTATATAATAATAGAAATATAAAGTGTGAGGGGGTTTTATGAATAATAAATGACAGAATACCAGCGGCGAACGATCGCAAGTGGGAAGGTCATACTCCCTTGTAATTTTCATTGCTTTCACAGTGTTTTTTTTTTTTTTTGAGAATGGATTCCAAACTATTTGAGAATCATAGAATAGTGTTTCTAGTGATAATATCAGGCTGTGGTAATCATATTACGGGTTGTTGGGAAGTGTAAAGTGGAGACTTCGTTACCCAACTTCAGAGGTCTCCACAAGTCCTACGGTACTCGACGAAGGCTCAACAAACATCCCAGGAGAAAGCTGAAGGTATGTGCCATAAGTATATATATTTTTAATATTCTAGGCCTAATAACTGATTTTTGGCAAATATTTTTAGAGAGTCTGTCGGAGCGCGAATATGCCCGCGGGAGCCGCAAATCAAAGCAAAACAAGCCCGCGGTTTAGGAGTTAAGGAATTGTTGAACATAGAGGATGGAAGTAATGCGAGTATAAGTGGCTGGGGAATGGCTGGGAGAAGGAGGGAGGTGAGAAGAGAGGAAGAAATCAGTAGGATAGAAGTTGTGGAAGCAATGAAGAAAGTTAAGTTGGGGAAAGCCCCAGGAATTGATGGAGTGTGTGGTGAAATGCTGAAGCATGGGGGAGAGATAATAGTAGAATGGATGTGGAAGATGTGCAGATTGGCCTGGGAGGAAGGTAGAGTCTTGGAGGATTGGAAGTCTGGTATAATTATTCCCTTGTACAAAAGAAAAGGGGAAAAAAAAAATGTGTGGTAATCATATGGGCATTTGTCTTCTTAGTATAATAGGAAAAGTGTATAGTAGGTTACTTACTGACAGAGAGAAAGAACAGAGGAGTTAGTTGGAGAAGAACAGGGAGTTTTAGAAAAGGAAGAGGTTGTGTAGATCAGATATTCATTCTTAGATCTTTAGTGGAAAAGTTTCTAAAGAAGGGAAAGAAGTTGTATGCGGCTTTCATGGATTTGGAGAAAGCATAGGACAGGGTGGATAGACAAGGATTGTGGAAAGTATTGAGAATATAGGGAGTAGATGGGAAGTTGTTGAATCCTGTGAAGAGTATGTATGATGGTGCTAAGGCTGCAGTGCGTGCGGATGGTGAACTGAGTGAATCTTTCTCTTTGAAGGTTGGGTTGAAACAGGGATGTGTCATGTCTCCATGGTTGTTCAATCTGTACATGGATGGGGTAATAAAAGAGGTACAAGGTAGGGTAGTGGATGTTGGAGTGGCCCTGGTGAGAGAGGTTAGTGTTTGGAAACTCCCTGTACTGTTGTTTGCAGATGATACTGTGTTGTTGAGTGAAGACGAAGGGGAGCTGCAAGGCTTGGTGGATGAGTTTGGGAGAGTGTGTAAGAAACGGAATCTAAAGGTGATTGTAGGTAAGAGTAAAGTGATGGTCTTTGAGAGAGGTAAAGTCAGTGAATGTACAGCGCGGTTGGATAGTGAGGAACTGGAAAATGTGAGTACGTTTAAGTACTTGGGTAGCGTGATGAGTAAGGATGGAAGTTTGGAGGGTGAAGAGCTTGAAAGAGTACAACAAGGAAAAAGGTTGCTGGTTCCTTGAAAGCAGTGATAAGAAACAGGGAAGTGAGCATGGAAGTGAAAAAGTTACTACATGACAGTATTGTGATACCAACTCTAAGGTATGGAAGTGAAGCTTGGACGTTGTTGGAAGGACACAAGTCAAGAGTGAGAGCAGTGGAAATGAGCTATTTAAGAGGAGCTTGTGGAATCGCATGGAGAGACAGACTGACAAATGAGTATATAAAGGAGCGTTGTGGTGTGGATGTGGATGTGATAGGGAGCATTAGGATGAGTACACTGAGGTGGTTTGGCCATGTGGAGAGGATGGAGGGTGAAAAACTGACGAAGAGAGTGTATGTGAGTGAGGTGGAGGGGGAGAGAGGGAGGGGGAGGCCGAGGATGAAATGGAGGGATGGGGTGGAGAGGTATATGAGAGAGGGGAGTGTGAGTTGGGAGTAGGGCAGTGAAATGGCGGGGGACAGGGGGACGTGGAGGTGATTTGTTTGTGGCCACTCCGAACGGGATTGAGGCGTCTGGCAATAGATAGATAGATAGATTGATACAACATTTTTTTTTCAGTTGAGCTCAGATATGTAGTCCAAGATCCCACCTTTTCATTGCTGCTGGTTGATGGGTTATTCCAGTAATTCCTCTTGGACTACGGGCATAACGCATGATGGTTGTCTCAGTGCACTGGTCAGACCAGATGCCATTCCAGGTGCCTGGTTGATGTCGCAATACATAATCTCCGTCCATGAAGCCTTTAAGCACTTCATCAGGCAGTTTGCTCATAGAATGAAAGTAATTCAAGGCATACCTTGCATATGTATAATTTGATATAGAGATTTGCTCTCTGAATCTGTAATTAAGATATGACCCCAGAATATAAACGGCATTGAATCAGGAAATAACACTCAAATGATATCTTTACTGTTTTATTGACGTTGATGATAGTAATTTATTAACATTCAAAATTTCTTCTATCGGCACCTGAAAATGATCATAAAAACTTAAAACTCGTTAAAATAAAATGTTACAATGTGTAGTTTACAGGTGATCATTTTATTTAGGGGGTATTCTGATAGGAAAAGTTAATATTATTATTGTATGAAGAAAATTAAAACCTGAAAAAGATAGCTAAAAATGTTTTATTAGCATCATCATTCATGCAGGCGGCCATATTGGATTTCGGCCTCCATTTTGAAACGCTGAAGTGTGCCAGATGGGTGCATTTTTATTTATTATTTTTTTTTTGATGGTTTCATCCCAAAGTATCAGAAAATCAATAAAACTTTGTATATGTCTCGGAACGAGGTTCACCCGAAAATGACCATTCTGCCACCAGACTATGGGGCATATGGAAAAGATGATGGACAATAACTGGGTGTTGAAGATGGGAAGTGTGAACGATGAGGGAAGAGTTGCGAGATGCCAGCCGAAAAAGAACTGGTATACCTCAGGGATATGGGAAAAAACAGAGAGGCTGTTAGAGATCGAGAAGCGTGGCAAGCCGCCATTAAGTGAGCAGGGGTGACGCAAGGAAGCATGCTGGAGCCTTTGTAATGGAATGAACTAACAAACCAGCACTATCCCAAGTTTCGCGATGATATGATAAGTATTTTGTGTCCTTTCGTTAAAGAACAGGTATTTTCATACAAATGAGAAACTGTTTTTCTTTACTTTTATATGACACAATACATAACTAAACCTATTGTAACCTATCCTGAATTAAATAATCCGTAGAAACCTTACATTATATTCGGTGTATTCCCCCCAAGAATGTAATTTCCAAAAGTATATTACATATATATTTTTTCTGAACAATGTGTGATTTAAAGAGACCAAAAAAAATCATTATTAAGTGTGGCTGATGTAAATCGTATCCAGTATCCACCTGTGCAAAAATGACAGAAATATATTATGTAAAACTTACCTTTCAGTTTTCTCCTATCTTAATGATCCTCTGCATCGAAGTAACGCCGTTCTTTAAAAGTATAGTGATCTTACGACAATTAGCGAACCCAAAATTTGGAAACCTAGGTCTCTCTCTCTCTCTCCCACTCTGTGTGTGTGTGTGTGTGTGTGTGTGTGTGTGTGTGTGTGTGTGTGTGTGTGTGTGTGTGTGTGTGTGTGTGTGTGTCTCTGTCTCTCTCTCTCTCGTAAATTTTTTGGCAGACGTTTGGGTTCCATGTGGCAATAAAGAAGGGGAATTTAAGAAGTAATAGGAGGCAAGAGGAGGACAAAGGGAGAAATATGGAAGAATAGCGGAGAGGAGAAGGAAGAGATTAGAATGAAGAAGATTAAGGAAGGGAGGGTGGGAAGGGATGGGAGGAAGGTGAGGAAGAGGTGGATAGAAAAAGCATGATAGATGAACTGACAGGATGTGATGGAGTGACAGGGTGGGTGGACAGGCAGGGAAGGTCAGAGCAATAGCTCACTGACACGACAGCACATTTCATGTATGAGCGAAATATGGGTATAATAGAACCACGGTGGCTCAATGGTGGCGTGATTGTCTTACTATCTGCTTGCAGCCCATGCCTGAGGTTGGAATCCCAGATTGTGAATCAGATATCGGAAGGATTCACGATGGCAAGTAAGCTTGTTTCCTACCATCCATTTTCCTTTCACTTGACCGGGAGGCGCTGGACGAACATTTGTACTGCATACCTCCCGGCTATAATGATTCCACCACATGAATGTGTCACTTTCCAGCACCATAGTCGAAGCCTAAACGAAATATATAAACGCAGGTAATGTGTAGGTAGTAGATCCTCTGCTAAAAGTTACGCTCCCGCTGGTTTGGTTCCTCTTCTCACGTCGTCCCTGGGGTAATGTTCCTCTTATTACTATCCTGACCGACGCCCCAAGCCTTAGCACAGAAGGGTATGCATATATTCCATCGAAATGTAGGGGAGAGTGTTGTACAATATAAGCAGTGTTTGAAGAGTGGGACGGTGTGTAGTGTAGATCATACAGTCGTCCTCTGTCTGTCATCATCAGTATCTACCATCACTATCACAACAATATTCTCATGCGTCAAGAAGACATCCTAGCACATTCCCCTTACCAGTTTATTTCTGTACATGGCACTTTAAGAAAATGAATACTTTTATATTATCTGTGTTATAACATATATATCTAAACAAAATACACAAGTCATTAAGGAAGATATGCTTTGAAACCTCCGAAGGTGACAAAAATACGGTTCTAAAATAATTTCTCTTCTCTCTCGTCACCCTCTCCCCATCCCTCAACTCATCGTCGTGCCCGTGGAAATATTCTGAGCGAGGGAAGGGGAGGAGCGGAAGCACTAACATGGCTGAACACATTACTAATACAGCTTAACCACTCGTGTTTGAAGTACATTCGCTACAGTCTGTCAGTGTGATACAGTGAAGATCTAGTCTGTATTCAGAGTCGGTAACATAAAAGAATTACCAGCACGGAAGTCTATAACTCTTTAACCTGAACTTGTCCCAGATTTTGCTCCTTTTGAATTATATTTCATGTAGCATAGTAGCAGGAAAGACAAAACCGATGCTCCACATGATTTTCATAACATTTCTTCGTGAACAGCATTATATATTTTTGCTTCTCTTTGGTTGCAACGTATCACTGAAGATGGAGAGGTGATAATTTTATGCTAAATTAAAGTGAAAAAAGTGGAAATGCGTTAAGATCAGCCTTTTAAGCAACATAAGCCATGTGCAGGCCCATGCAGAGCAAGGCAAACTTCTCTCTGTAAACTCAATCCAGTCACGTCAATTTTGGTCTGTGAACATCATCAGTCAGGTAACGCACTTTTATTTTTCCCTTGCTACCTTCAGCTGATTTAATTCAGGTTAGTGGAGACGACCTACAGTGAAGGGGTTAAAAGAGGCTACATCTAACATCTCCAGGTCGAAAACTGCATCCTGAGTTCAATGCAACCATCCAGAAATACCAATAAAATATTAATAATATACATGTAATCGAAAAGATGGGATCACGTCTAATTACTCTTAAGATCATACAGTTTGTTTAATGCTCTTTCAGTCATTAATGTTCCTTCCAACTTGCGTTGGAAATCATACATTTGTATCTTTGAATTAACGGATTGGTAAAACAGTGAATAAATCAACTGTGTTTGGTCAGTGTTTCTCTCAGACTTCAGTGGAAAAGTCTGAAATGTTGGAGGTCAGAATTTCACATTCGTTCCCATTGGCTTATAAATCATACAATACGAGTATGTAGTGACCTCGAGCAACCGAACTGTAATATATACATTAAAATGCTTCTCCTCTTACTCTTGTAGAAACTTCGTAGCTTCTTGTAGTTTGTTTTGTGGATCAGTTATACATATATTAGACTCGTGGACGAGCGGTTGTTATACGTGAGTAGTTTTGTAAGTAGATATCTTCGTTCCCTTTTGTCATGCAATGACTGGAGAGGTAAAGATTAGTATGGGACTATTTTTATTTGTCTTGGAAATAATAACAAAGTCTCTCACACACGAGTGAAGTATAAAGTAGAGTCCCGCAAGCTACCTCCTGTCTCGCTGTCTCTCTCTCTGCCACACTCTTTCCCCTGTTGCTAGCACCCTTCTCCCTACTACCTGCCTGTTGCATGGCTCGCCCCTTTCTGAGCTCTGATTGCTACATTCTCGTTTAGTAGGGGTCGTGTCACGTGTGCTATACTTGAACACTGTTTGTCTGTGTGTATGTACAGCTTCCGGTTTAGGACCAGCATTCCTTCACATTAAGAGTTGCAAGCTAATTTTCTTTTGCCTGATTCTCGCTGATACACTACCAATCTCACACCCTGGCTTGGTGCTTCTATCTATCTATCTATCCATCTATCTATCAGTCTATTTATCTATGAGTTGTATTATTATAATATGGAGTCCTGACATCACTGCAGGGGAAAATATTTTTTTTCTATATTCGAGGCCAGTAACACATTTTGTACCACTGACACCTGACACAATTCGGATATAATTAGAGGAAAATAATAACAATTATATTAATAATAATGATAATAATAATAATAATAATAATAATAATAATAATAATAATAATAATGAAAGAAAAGCATTCTGGAGCCGGAAGCAAATCACACGCCAGAAAATACTGTTGGCAAAGCTACAAGTGTGACCACCCACTGGGGGACGGGGTGGCGGCACCCCACTCGGGGAAGGAGGCCCAGAGTTGGCGCCACCCAGGGTTGGTGACCACCCGTGAGGGCCGGGGGGCGAGGTCCCCTCCGTGGGGGTACGGAAAACGGTGCCTCTCCTTGGGGAAGCGGGGAGGCCCATCCTGGGGGGGGGGGGCCGCGCCACCCCCGGGGGCCTCTCCCCCCTCCTGGGGAACGCCAGGGAACGGAACCCCCCCCCCCGAAGACTTTGGCCATATCTTGATACCCTGAAGGTTTCATGTTGATAGGTCAAACCGTTCATAAGATATAATGGTACTAAAGCCGAGTGATAAAAACTAGTTGACCTTTGTCAGCCATTTTGGTGACCTTCACCTTGACCCTGAGAGCCCATTTTCTATCTCACCCAAGGTTTTGGCCATATCTTGATACCTTGAAGGTTTCGTGTTGATAGCTCAAGCCGTTCATGCGGTATATTGGGCACACACACACACACACACACACACACACACACACACACACACACACACAGAGGCGGGCAAAAACATTACTGTTCCGCCTTGGTAAAGGAGGGGAATAATAATAATAATAATAACAATAATGAAAAAAAAGCATTCGGGAGCCGAATGCTAATCGCCCGCAAGAATATGCTGTTGGCCAAGTCCAAAATTTTGGCCATATCTTGATACCCTGAAGGTTTCATGGTGATAGTTCAAGCCGTTCATGAGATATAATGGTGCTAAAGGCAGGCGATGAAAAACTTTTTTTTTTTTTTTCGTAGAAAAGATCCAAAGACCAGGAACCCACAAACCGTTCCCTCCAGGAAAAAAATAAATATAAACTAAAAAGAGAGCCAAATTCAAGATTCGTTCATTTCAAGATGCCTTTACGCACTGCTTGAAAGACTGGAGATCATAGGAAGCATGAAATAAAAAGGGAGTCAGTTCCAGAGTTAACCTGTTGTATAAATATAGGACTGGGAGTGACGGGTAACTCTCACATTAGAGAGCGGGAGAGAAAGGGGATGAGAGTTTGCCACTAGACGGGTGCTATGCGCCCTGCGTAGAGGTCAAAAGATGCAAGCAGACAGTTCAGAGGAACAGTGACCATTGAAGTAGCGACAGAAAAGAGGTAAAGATGTAACAGTGGGGCGAAGAGGCAGAGGTTGCAGGGAGCTAGTAAGAGGAGGAGAGTTAATGAGACGATTAGTCTTTGACTCCACCCTGTTGAGAAGAGCTGTAGGTGGGGAGCCTCCTCACATATGAGAGTTGTACTCTACACAGAAGCGAATACAACCCATGTTTAAAGTCAACAACTGTACAAGGGTAAAGAAAGTACTGAGTTGGCTTAGCACACCTAATCTTTGAGAAGTAGATTTTACAAGAGATGTAATATGATCTTTCCAAAATAAGTCCTAAGAGAATGAAATCTCAAGTGGATTGAGTTTGATGTTATTCAGTATTAGTGGGTCCTCCTGTGGAAGATTTTTTCGGGTTGATAGGTGTAAGAACTGAGTCTTTGATGCATTAAAAAAGCAAAAATTTTTTTACCCCAGACAGATATACGAGCCAAGTCAGACATCAGGTGTACCATAGCCTCATCCCTTGTTTGTTGAAGTAACTGCTGAGATGGGCGCTGCGGGAACCGAATAGAAAGATGCAGGGTGGAATCATCAGCGTATGAGTGGATATGGTTAGATGTACAGCTTTGAAGGTCATTGATGAATAAAAGGAAGAGAGTTGGTGGTAGGACAAAGCCCTGAGGAACACCACTGTTGATAGATCTAGAAGAACGGTGGTTGTCTACAACAACAGCTATAAAACGACCAGAAAGGAAGCTATAGATGAAGGCACATACAGAAGGATAGAAACCGTTAGAGGGTAGTTTGGAAATTAAAGAATTATGCCAGACTCGATCGAAAGCCATTGAGATGTCAGGTGCAAGGGCAAAGCTTTCGCCAAAGTCCCGAGACGAGGATGACCAGGAGTCTGAAAGGTACTCGTAGGTGAGAAGATCGCCAGTGGAGCGTCTCTGACGGAATCCATACTGACGATGAGAAAGAGGGTTGCGGTAGGAAAGATGCTTTAAAATTTTTCTGTTAATAGACTCGAAAACTTTTGAGACACAGGATGTTAAAGCAATTGGACGATAGTTACAGGGTTGGGAATGGTCACCCTTCTTTGGAACTGGCTGAATGAGAGTAAACTTCCAGCAAGAAGGAAAGGTACAAGTTGATAGACAAAGGCGAAAGAGTGTACCTAGGCAGGGTGTAAGCACAGAAGCACAGTTCTTGAGGTGAATAGGAAGGACCCTGTCAGACCCATGTGCCTTGTTAGTATTGAGGCCAGTGGTGACAGAAAATACATCATCTGCTGATACTGTACTGTCAGCCATGAGGAAGGCAGAGGGGGAAATTGTTGGAGGAACAGCACCAGAATTGTCTGAGGTGGAATTGGAGGAGAAAGTCTGAGTGGAGAGATCTGCTTTATCGGTAGAAGAAATAGATACAGTGCCTTGAGAGTAAAAAAAAAGGGGGGAAGGATGATGAGGTAAAGTTGTTAGAAAGGTTTTTGGCAAGGTGCCAGAAGGAGAGGGAAGAATTCAAGTTGGAATGTTGAGAGCATTTAGTACGGATGAAATTATTTTTGACAGAGCTAATAACAGACTTAGCACGATGCTGGGCAGAAACATAAAAACGATGTGATTCAGGGGTGGGTTGGTTCCGGTACCATTTATAGGACCCTCTTCTTGTTGTGGACAGCATTAGAACAAGCGTGATTAAATCAAGGCTTTCTTGCATTAGTCAATGGATATGAAAGAGGGACTTTTGCTTCCATGCCCAAGAAAATAACCTCCGTAATGCGCGAGGCACACTCAGATGGCCCCCAGCCATGAAAGCAATAATCATTCCAGGGAAAATCAAAGAAATACTGCCTGAGGGCCTCCCAATCAACGGCTCCAAAGTGCCACAACCGACGTTTCTTTGGAGGGTCCACAGGCCATACTGGAGCGATAGGACAGGTTTGTGCAATAAGGTTGTGATCGGAAGAGCTCAACGGAGAGGAAAAACTAACAGTGTAAGCAGAAGGATTATTTGTAAGGAAGAGGTTAAGTATGTTGGAGCTCTCACCAAGACGGTCAGGGATACGGGTAGAGAGCTGTATATGTTGCAGTAGGTCACTGAGGATAGAAAAGATGTAGGCTTGTTCACCAGGTGGACCAGTGAAAGGAAAGGAGAGCCAAAGGTGGTGATGAACGCTGAAATCTCCTAGAATCGAGATTGAAGAAAAAGGAGAAATGGATAGCCTTTGTCCCATCATAGAAGTAAGTTAGTGGAAGAATTTTTCATAGTCAGTAAAATTTGGAGATAATAAACAGCACAGATATAATTAGTCAGAGAATGACAGGAAAGCCGAAGCCAGAGAGTTGACCTTTGACAGCGATTTTGTGACCTTGACTTTGACCTTTAGTGCCCATTTTCCAACTCGACCAAGCTTTTGGCCATATCTTAATAACCTTAAGGGTTCATTTGGTAGCTCAAGCCGTTGATGAGATATTATGGGAACACACATACACACACACACACACACACACACACACACACACACACACACACACATATGCACTGAAGCAGGGAAAAACATAATCGGTCAGCCTCGCAAGGCTGGCGATAATAATAATAATAATAATAATAATAATAATAATAATATTGTTATTATTGTTATTATTATTATTATTATTATTATTATTAGTAATATCATTATTATTATTATAATTATTTTTATTATTATTATTATTATTATTATTATTATTATCCAAATAGTTAAAAGAGAATATTTGTCTTTCTATCCATCTCTCCTCTATGGAAATGGAAGGAGATGCTTGTGCAACTCTTTAAACACATTTTTAACTTTATACGAACGATTTTAAATGTGTACGTTTCTCTGAAGTTTTGCCAAACGTTGCTAAAACTGCAAAAAAGTGGATTTTCTTAGTGTCTCTATGTTAATCCTGATTGGAACTATATTATTATTATTATTGTTATTATTATTTATTATTTATTATTATTATTATTTTTCTGTGAGTCTAAGGACGCTTTTCGGAGCATCAAAGTGGAACACGCTGGGAGAACAGAAACAAGTAAATCTGAAGGTCGGGCTCAGACAACATAATTCAGATTAACTGGTGATTGATATAATTGGAAATAATGAAGGTTATTCAGACTGACTGATGATTCATCTAAAAAAAAAAATGGAACTCAACTGAGAAAAATTTATATTCACTCCAAAATCCGTATACTTATAAAAGAGAATACCTCTCTCTCTGTCCTCTATTGAAATCGAGGGGGTTGCATATAGAAGTCTTTACACAGCTCTTGGAGGAATAGCTTTTTACGACGAATTAAATTGCGTACATTACAGTCGTTATAGTCTCGTTCCTGATGGCTAAGATTTGGACTAATTAGAAATGATCAAATGATCTTGGTACAACTATGGTGACCAATTACACTAATTTTTTTTAACTTCTACCACCATACCATTATTAGCTACAAGGGGTCGGGTGGGTGGAAAGATTGGGGGGATGGACAGGGAGGATTGGGGGGGGGAGGATAGTGGGAAAATAAGTCCATGGTAGGGATAAGTCCATGGGGAATATATTCCTGGGGAAATGGACCTAAAAAGGAACAAGCCATATTATAGCTTGGTGACAAGCCATATTATAGCTTGGTGACAAGCCATATTATAGCTTGGTGACAAGCCATATTATAGCTTGGTGCAAGTTCTTGTTTATTCCTCCCTTCCTTCTAGTTGGTCAGGCAGCAAACCTAACAGTGCGGCTCAGAACTGCAGTAGTATATTTGCTGATCCGCCGTTGTCTTAAAGTCTCTGAGATATCGAGAGATAACAAGATTCGTCGATGACCATCAGAAGTCACTGGGACGAGTCTGTAAGGTACTGTGGACTGATGACAATAATGACTTTGACGATATAGCTTTAATAGAAAATGAACGAAAAGACTTGCTTGCATTATGTGAGGTATTGTGGAATACTGACGATACTGTCTGCTGCGTGTACAAAATAAGAAAATATTACCTGATGTATTATGATGTAAGTATATTATTGGGGTATAAACGACTGCATCATATTTTGCCTTATGTTTTGGACGTGTGAAATTGTCGTTTTAGCCAGCATCACGTGATTCTCTCTCTCTCTCTCTCTCTCTCTCTCTCTCTCTCTCTCTCTCTCTCTCTCTCTCGTGTCATTGGACACAATGAGATCTTCAATTTTTCCTTTTTCATTCACAAAAATTCTCCGTCAGTTTTCCGTCCTCCTAAGCCTTCTTGCGAATGTTTTCTCAATTCCACTGTGTTCGTCCCATCATCGTTTACTGCCCCAGCATTCCACCTCCAAACCAAGCGTCTCTCTCAGCACACACCATCACCGCTGTTTCATTTTTCTCTCGAACCCATTCAAGTGTCGCCTGCAAACGGCCGCCATTTTCTCGTGAGCCCCTGCAATTCCATCATTAGAGCAATGCAAGCACTGTGTGTGTATGTGTGTATGTGTGTGTGTGTGTGTGTGTGTGTGTGTGTGTGTGTGTGTGTGTGTGTACCACGGAGGGGAAGAGTTCTGTTTGAGAGATTGGCCTCTTCAGCTCGAGGATGTCTGATATTTCCCTTTTCATTTCTCCAGACATCTTTATTCGTTATGTTATATCGTTTTCGAAATGGAGTCGGCAAAGTGATATCTTCTTTAACATAATATTTACTTGGGGTGTTTCTAAGCTGGACACTGTGATGGCACAGGTAATCTGAATTTGTGTGAGTTTCCCACTCTTGTTGCTGACTCCTACCAGTCTACGTGCAACACTGAGTATTAGGCTAAGATGAGGCTGGTAGTCTTGATAGACAATATTTACCAGGAAATAACAAAGAAGAATATAACTTTATGTGTCTTAAAGGTCTCATATTTTTCCGGAGGAGAGAACATTATGGCTGGAAGAAAAAGGTGGTAGAGAGAGAGAGAGAGAGAGAGATTAATGCTTAGTTATTTATTGGATGTAGGGTATATAGCGTATCAGGCCATAAAGGAGTTAACTGGGACTGAAAAGAGAAGGAAGGAAATACCTGTACGAGATAGAAATGGTAATTTGATGACTAAAGATTTGGATATAAAAGGAAGGCGGAAAGAGCACTTTGAATCTGTTCTGAATAGACCAATCCCAGCTGAAGAGGACATTTTGCCAGCCGAGAGAGATTTGCAGATAGAAACAGGGGATATAACTTTGGAAGATAACAAAATCTATAAAGGAGTTAAAGAATTTTAAGGCCCCAGGAGAGGATGGAATATTCCCTGAAATGCTTAAGGTGGAAAATGACGAGTTGATGAATGCGCTTTTGAAACTTTTTAATGTGGCTTGGGATAATGGTGGAATTCCAGAAGAGCGGAAAAATGGAGTGATTATAAAAATACCAAAAAAGGGAGATTTAAGTGTGTGTGGCAATTGGAGGGGGATAACTTTGACACCTGTAGTTGCAAAAGTCTTTTCCAAAATCTTGTTGAACAGAATAGAGCCAGTAATTGATAAAATTTTAAGAGAAGAACAAGCGGGATTTAGAAAGGGTCGAGGTTGTAATGATCAGATTTTTATTGTAAGACATCTAATGCAACAAGCTAATGAGATGAAAATGCCACTTAAGATTTGTTTTGTGGATTTTGAAAAGGCGTTTGATAGTGTTTCACGTGGAGCTATGTTGAAAATTATGAGATTCTATGGTATACCAGAAAAGTTTGTAAATATTATTAGAAGCCTGCATGAAGGTACTTTTTGTAAGGTAATGGTGGGTGGTTCTTTGAGTGATCCATTTCAAGTTAGGTCAGGAGTGATTCAAGGAGGAGTTCTTTCGCAATTGTTGTTTGTTTTGGTTATGGATTATGTTATGAAAAAGGTTGTAAGGAGAACAGGTGCAGGAATTAACTGGAAAGAAAATAAGAATCTGATGGATTTGGACTATGCTGATGATAGTGTACTGATTTGTGGAAGTATTTACGAGATGCAGAGGGTGCTTGATTGTCTGGTGGAGGAAGGAGAAAAAGTGGGATTGGTAATAAATTGTGGAAAGACTGAAATTATTAATATGAACGTGGAGAACCAAATCGATTGTGTAATTGGGAATAATGTAGTGAAGAATGTAGAAAACTTTAAATATCTGGGCACGATTGTATCATGTAATGGATCATTAAACAATGAAATTGAGGAGAGGATTAGACAGGCTTGGCGAGCTGTTGGAATGTTGAAATCTGTTTGGAATAATAATATGCATTCGATACATACTAAAGTGAAAATTTACAAGTCCATGGTTAGACAAATTTTTTAATTTATTGGCATGAGTCATGGTACAGTACAATTGCAACAGATCAGAAAGTATTAGGATTTGAGAATAAAATACTGAGAAGGATTCTTGGGGTAAAGTGGCAAGACAGAGTTACAAATGCAAGAGTAAGGGATATTACGAGAGTGGAACCAGTTAATGAGTATGTGAGACTGTCTCGCTGGAAGTGGATGGGGCACATATACAGAAAAGAAGGTTGTTTAATACAGGATGTGCCAGAGTGGACTGCTAGAGGAAGAAGAGGTAGAGGTAGGCCGAGGGAAACCTGGTTGAGGACAATGAAAAAGGAAGCAGGAGAGGAGTGTTGGTGGGACCTGAAGGAGATGGCAAGAGACAAATATTGGTGGAGAGAGTTCATCGAGGCCCTATGCATCCCGTGGGGTGTCACAGGAAATGATTGGTTGATTGATTGATTGAGGGTATATAGTAGCAAGTGGTCGTTGTGCAGTGCAATACTCCTGTGCATCACTGGCATATGAAGACACAAACCCTCACATGTCATGAATGTGGGACTAATGAGGGACCCTCTATACTAGAACACTGTCGGGCCGCCTCTATCAGCATATTTGTGACAGTATTAACAGGGATATTTTTTTGACTGTTTTAACCATTTCAGTGCGGTAACGTATTTCTCATTTTATCCCTTCTGTCCCCAAAATATTTTACGCAGCTTTGGAAAAAAAAATCGAACTAAATAGGTTAGATATAATGTTGATATACCATTCTGCTGCAAGATTCCTCCCAAATCTAAATATAATCATCAGAAGTGAGCACGAGTAAATTAGTAAAGCACATCGCTAGACTGATGGGAATGAGTGAAATTCACATCCTGAATCTCTTTACCGCAACTGGGATGAATCTGGCCATCTTGTGACCAGCAGTCCACTCCCCTACCATTGGGTAAGCACCCGTCACAAATTTAAAAGATATTTATGCCATATTTTTGGAAAGGCTAACGAGAGGGATTATATAGCTTGAACAAAAAAGGGCGATATTTTGCAAGAAATTATAATGCAGAAAAAATTTATACCGGTATATCTGATAAATTAGTCTTCTAAGCAATGCCTCAAGACCCGTGCTGTCTTCATTGACTCCTACCCTTACCGCAGGCTACCCTCATCTTCCTCCAACGTGCACCTGGAAAACTTATTATCTCTGAGCCTCTTGAGTATCTGAAGTATTATAAAAAACACTAAAATACCTTCCTTTTGCGTGCGTCCATTACCTCTACATTAAAGAAGCATGAAAGCCTCTGGAAAACCTCATTATAAAAACACAGTTGGAACTCCTGGAAACGTCAAAGAGACCTGGTCCTACAATTAGAGCATAAAATGAGTGCAAGGTAAGGGAGGGAGGGGGCTGTGGCAAGCAATGGGAGGAATACGTAAAGGCGAAATATCAGCGATTGACCTGCATCTGTCAAGCTTTACTACAATGTCTATAATTAACCATCATTCAACCTGCTGAAATAACCATATACTCTCACGGTCGAATGTTAATATAATTTATCTTTTCCACTAACTATTAACCCCATGACTCCGATGGGGTACTTGATATCCATTGGTCAACTTTTATTTAACTTAGGAATGGCCACTACTAGTGAGGGTGTTAATGGAGGTTATAGTTAATCCCCTCATTTGAGAAGACACTAAGCTGAATGAATAAAATTAGGTTATCGACCTGTAGCGATTGATAACAGTTGTGAGAGAAGACGTATGTAAAGGCTATATGTACCAGTAAATATAGAAGGGACTCCCAAACAAACGCCTGATATGGAGAGGCCGCTCTATTATACATGTTCTACCTTCTTCTAGACATATTCCAAATTGCAAGAGAAGTGACAAGCAGCTGAATGAAGAGTGGAGAGAAAATGTGGTTAGCGCGAGGTGAAAGCAAGGGCCAAGGTGGAGCTGGTAAGGGGGCGCAAACTCATGGAAAGGAAGGGAAGTCGTTCTTGGAAACAGTGGCGTGTTTGTGTTTGTTAAAATGACTGGATGCAGACACATATACACAAGTGCAGTCTTCATTGTGAGAGGTGAAGAAAAATAAGGAAAGAAATACAAATGCGTTCGAAGGAGATGAGGATGCAAATCGAAACATGAAGGCATATAGAGAGATAACAAGAGTGGAGATGGAAGCTGAACATTTGGGCGCCTGTGTGTGTGTGTGTGTGTGTGTGTGTGTGTGTGTGTGTGTGTGTGTGTGTGTGTGTGAGAGAGAGAGAGAGAGAGAGAGAGAGAGATGATATTCCATCTTTCCTTTTTCTTTTTCCTCCCGGGCGACGTGTCGCCGTGGGGGTGTGATCTATTTTGACCTATTGAGTATTTTTCCCACAAACACTGAGAGAGAGAGAGAGAGAGAGAGAGAGAGAGAGAGAGGGAGAGAGAATTTTGCCTCCACCAATTACGGTATTTTTCCCCTTCTTTTCCTTTCTGATTTCATCATTTATTCGTAATTTGTTTTTAGCTTTAGCTCTCCTTGAACCTTTCCACCCATAGCCACCACCACACCATGACAGACCCAACACAAGTCATCATATCACGAAAACACCACACGACGTCATCACTATGAAACACCACAGCACCACACCACAACACCACACCAGTCTACTGCAACACAGTTATACCACAACAACACCAGCACCACCACCACGCAATACCACCACACCACACCATCATCTAGCCACAACACGATACCACAGAACCACTACACTGCGAGCTCTATATCACGTCACAGCATCACACTTCCCTACCTCAACACCATCCCACCACAAAGCAACAAAACCGCCACATCTTAGCACCAATACACCAGCACACCACATCACACCACCCTACCACAGTAGTACCATAACACCATCACTTCACTACAGATCACAATAGGTCTACTACACAGCACTGCAAAGCACCGCAGTACCACAAAAAAAAAACATACCACAACACACTACAACACTACCCCACTGCTTCACCATACAAAACTACTGCATCACTTTACCAATGCATACACAACACCATCACAGCGTCTTCACAACAGACAGAAAAGAAGATGAACGATGCTCACATGTGTAGTACGAAATCATAACAGGGTAGAAAATTACAATAGATCTTCTCCCTTCATTTTTCTTTGTGCCTATCATGTGCCATGTATTTATCGCTCTTTCGCGTCCACCGTTTTCATTTTTCACATTTAAATATGTTTCTGAATCAATCACTGTGCTAGTGACTTAACAGGATTTTGTACATATTTCATCTGCAAGTAATCCAAATATTTATAAGAATAAGAATAATGTAAAATAAAAAAATCACATACCTATATTCAGTCTGCAACACACACACACACACACACACACACACACACACACACACACACACACACACACACACACACACACACACACACACACACACACACACACACACCTTACCTGTTTTGAGTTGTTCCGTGCCGAACATGCTTCATCTCAGCTGACCTCCTTACCTTTTGGTGGTTCAGCCAACCGCAAGACGGATATTTCAGCATTCCTCTCACCTCTCACCGAGTATATTCTCCAGCTGGAAGAAACTGTCCCCATCTCCTTAGCACCTTCATACTTCCAGCAGCAATATTCCTATCTATCTATATACCTAGGCTGCTTCCCCTAAGGAAGAAGAAAAAAAAGAATCCATGGCCTCTTTCATAGTCCCTACACCTATGCTTAGTTGTTTCCAAATAACGAAATATTCTCTCCATCTCTCAATTATGTCACTTTTCCAGTGACAAGCTTTCATCCCTTTCCTTCACCTCTTACCCTATATAATTTAGTTGTACCACTTTCCTCATCGTTCTTCTATTTCAGATGGTTTTCCATACCTGAAAAGATGAAACTCGTTGTGACAGTGGAAGGGTAAGATATATTGCGTCTAATCGCACCACACCGAAGTGTTGTGTCGTCTATGCTCAGTAATTTCTTCGGTTCTCTATGCCTTTCCACAGGCAACCTTCCACCCAATTCTTGTCTTCCACCTCTGCTTGCCTAACATCCCGCAGTACTTTCTTTACTCCTTTCCAAACAATATTTTTGCTGTTCCGTCATATGCGTACTCGACCGCCACCCAAACCCTTCACTCACTCTACTCCCACTTTCCTCAACAATATTTTTCCCTTGCATCATTCTGCTCATACAGGCCCGTATTCTTGACGGCTAAGGCTGCTCCCTAGATCCTCTTTCTTATCGGTTTATTTCTGGATATAGCGCGTTATCTTTCTCTTTCTCTTGGGTGTTATACACGGTAACGGTAAATTAAGAGGTTACATGTAAATTAAAAAACAACGTTTATGTATGGTAGCACAAACACTGCAAAGGGAAAGAAGGCAGAATGACTTCTAACCTAACAACAACTCGAACCATATTATTCACTGTTCCATTTTCTCCATCTCCGCCTTCACTTTCCCCTCCTGTTTCAGTCCTACTGCCAGTGGTTGGTTCACGAATATCAGGGATGTAGGCCATTACTGAAAGAGGTGGGGATAGTAAGGGCAAACTGGCAAGAGGAAAGATGTGGGTCCTGTTGGAAAGAATGAGGGTTGGAATGACGATGGTGCGAGACTCTACAATATTCGTATTAGTGCTTTGTCTTTTGCACCACGATTAAGTTCATTAATATCATCAAAAGTGTCTCTTATTTCCAAAGAACTAGTAAAGTTCCCTGATGTCTCCATAGAAAGAAGTACACGACCAGGTCTTTATGAAACAGGTCTTTATGAAAGAAATGAAGGGAGATAGGGAAGCTACCTGACTCAGTTTTATCTGCTCTTTTCTTCCCTGCCTCCCTCCTGGCCACATCCCAGCCAGTGTAATCTAGACTGATCTCATGAATAGTTCCCTCACAACGGGCTGAGTGAGAAAGATAAAGAAAATTGACTGGATGCGAGATGAGAGAGGGAAGAAGAAGAAGAAGAAGAAGAAAATGAGAGAGAGAGAGAGAGAGAGAGAGAGAGAGAGAGAGAGAGAGAGAATTTTAGGTCAACGTTAACATCCCATGGCATGATCACCGACTACATAAACAGAAGAATATCTCAGGAAGAAACATCACCCATATGCCTATACAGATTCCTAAGCCTTTCTGAGAAAATTAACTCCAGCTAATCAAAGTGTACATAATACTGATACTGTATTACTCACTAATCCCAACCCATATATCCTCCAAAACACAAATGCTTAAACTACAGCAGGTGCAAAATAAAGCCCTCCGTTTTGTTACCAGCAAAAGATATCCCTACAATGAAAACACAGAGGAACAACATTCTCACCTCCTGGTTAAACCCATACATTCCCAGCTGCTAGAGGCTGCTCGCAATAAATGGAGGAAACTCGAGACCAGTGGTGACGTGAACTACGATAACATCATATTGCTGGACAGAGCTACAAACAAGCAACACTTATGGTTCCCAGGAAGCTTGAAAATAGAAAATATCAACTATACCATAATATAACTTAAATATATGGGTAGGAGCCTTCAGCTTAGCTTAGGATTTTTTTCCTATGCACACATGAGAAAATACACATACAGTCTTAGTATGCCGGGGTATACATAGAATAAAACACACACCAACAAGAAGCGGTGCCAAGGCACAGCAGGCTCGTCCCCGGCAGTCATTTTAGTGCTGACATATAAACACAACAGGATATCTAGTCAAAGATGTCACATATCAAATTTGGAGTAAATTGGGTGAAAATCGACGATTTTATGCACACTTGAAATTTTAAGATCGACCCACCTGACACTAACCCCCCTACCGCTAACTGGGGGGTGACCCCACTGACGTAATGAGGCATGTTATTGGATGCAGATTTGAAAGATACACCTTTAAGTTTCATGTCGATATGAAGAATTTGGAAGGAGTTATGGCGATAATATTTTTACCCGTCCCCGATTTTTTTTTTTACATTTTTTGTGCGTACAGCCTGGGCCCTGGCCCAATTTGGCCCAAAATTTAATCAAGTGATCAGGTAATAGCCCATCATCCCTGAAATTTTAGTCAAAATCGCGCCCTGAGTTTTTACGTAAAGTTGTTAACAGAGTGACAGACAGACAGGCAGACAGACAAACTGACAAACAAACAAAAGAAACAAACCGACAAACCTAGTGAAAACAACACCCGTCCCCGAACCCCTCCGGGGCGGGGACGGGTAATAACAAATATCATACACAAAACAAGTATTCTCTAACACGATTTTATGTTCCACCCAGTCTGTTCCTGACCAGTCCTCTACTGTTTCTACAGGCTTGCCTATTAAAAATATATCAGTAAATCATTAATTTTTAACCTACCTAGGACGTGGCTCCACTGCAGTCCGCATGAGCTCTGCTGAGGATCGAAGAACAACTAAGCCTTCCTCATACTGGTCAAGTACGTATCAGGAAGGGGTTTGTGTGGTGAGAGCAGTGCATGTGACAGTAGAAGTGTGGCACTGGTTGTATTTGTGCGACAGTCTATATGTCAGCGATTTGAACAAATAAGGTGTTACGTCATACATATTTATAAATGCACATACAGTACACACGCTTATCCCTATGCGTGTGTCCATCACAACTGAGTTTCACACCCTTACTCGAAAGTCAAAGATAGGGAAGCACACTCGGTAACCCCTGAGGCACAAGAACACACCAGCATTTATACTCCGGAAAGGGGTGAAAGGAAACTGGTGGTGCATTGGGTGGCACATTAAGCTCCCAGGTTCAATATCATGAGTTGGATTCTCAGGCCGGCCGGACTGTTGGACTCAGCTTCTTTCCATATAGTCCCTGTTCTCCTAGTGGTTAATTTGGAGACCTGGGTGTGAAACCACTAATGCTGGTCGTGCTGTAGGGGAATATTGAGACTAACAAATATAGATAGTCTGCCTTAATGACTTGTGCAGTCGACAGGTATAAAACGTAAGCCTTCTTGTTGTGCTCTCTGGTCAAACAAGATGCTTCCTTCCCCACACATGACGTCTAGTGGCGGCAGCCTCACAGTTATGCCCAATATTACTGCCATTTGTTACCATCATCATGAGCATCATAGTCATCCTAACGCTATTCGCCCAGCGAAAATGAGTGCGCGGAATCCAGAAACGATGATGCTGGCAGCGTGTTGCAACGGTAGGGTCCAGAAGACTACGTCTGCTGTGATCCTTGCCGTCTGCAGTGCATTGTTATGGACTGATCCCTGTTGTGTAACCAATGTGTTGGGCTAAGTGACCATTTAACCCCGAGGTTTTAAAGCGTAAATCAATCCTTCAGCATATGCAGGAATAACTTGCCTTTCTTGTGACTCATAATAGTTTATAAGAACTTAATCTATACCAAACAACCTCGAAACGACCAAGTGAGCTGTTACTGCTGCTTTTCTTTTAAATTCCTTTGTATTCGTGCCATTTTACCTGCCTACCTCCCTTCTTACCACTCTGGCTGGTAGTATTAAACAACCTCTTCCCACAAGCAACCTCTTCGTCGCTCCAACCGTAGTTTTCAAGTGAAGAGGTTCATCTTACGTCGCGGGAAGGGGTTTGTCTCGGGCTAAAAGTACTGGAACATGAAGCAGGACCATCACCCTCCTCTTGGCAATTATCTTCATATCTTGTTTTATACTTATACCATATTCATTTAACTAGTAATTACCCTGACATTCACGAAATGCATTTGCAGTTTTTTTAGATGTTTATCTTTTTTCTTTTTGAGAGTGTGTGTGTGTGATACTATATTTTTATTTATGGATTTTTAGGAACTGGTGTTACACGTTTATGATCAAACTACTGCTACATGCACACTTCTACCTTTACCAGGTTTCCTGTGTCCCATACTATAGTGCTCCAGGCAACTTCACCGCTTATATCCAAGATCACTTTATCTAACAGACTTGTACACCATTCCACTTTTCATTACTGTCTTGAGAAAGGCAAGCACATGGTGTAAGTTAAAGCCGTGGTTAGATTACTGCAGTCGCCGCTAAATTCTGTCTACCGTAATCCAAATCACTTTCTTTTGACGGCAGCCATAGCTTAACCTAAATAACCTGACCTAATCTATTTTCAAACTAGCTGAGAAAACAATCATAATAGCTAAATTCTAGCGGTTTAATCTGAATTGTAGCAGTATTAACCAAACCTAACCTAAACTGACGACCTAATCTAACCTATTTCTAACCTAACTGAACCACCAAACAAAATAGCAAAATTCTAGCTGCAGTAATCCTAACCGTGGTTAGGATGATGGTAGTCGCCGCTAAATTCTAACTGCAGTAATCCTAATCACGGCTTTAAATAATGTATACTACGTGCTTACCTTTCTGAAGACAGTAATGAAAAGTGGAATGGTGCACAAGTCTTTTAAATAACCTGGCCTGACCTAACCTAACCTATTTCTAACCTAACTGAACCACCAAACAAAACCGCTAAATTCTAGCTGTCGTAATCCTAACCACCATTGGACCCGCTCTCAAGTGTTAACGTATCAAGGATTAAAACTGTTTCCTACCTTTGGACTGATTCGGAGAAGTGGTTTGTCAGACTTAGCGTATTATTTTTGCAATATATCACACGGGAGTGTAAACATAAAACAAATGACGGCAAACTGGCGCTCCTCCGGCGTACCAATCTCACGATTTCTCTCCCAGAGAGCACCTCTGCAGTATACCAACCCTTCCGTAGTTTCCTTCTTGGAAGAGGCTGCTGCGCCGGGGTTTAAGGGTACCAAACTGGGAAGGGCCTCTTCACACAGATGCTTTGCAAGAAGGGGAAGAGGTTGATTAATACTACCAGCCTCTGCCTCTTTACCTACTTACCATCCTACCTACCCGGCCTCACTGCCAACCTCCATACTGTATCATCCTGATTATCCTACCTGCTGACATACCTATCTATCTACTTACCAGTCTCTTTGTCTACTTACTTACCTGCCTCCCTTCCCACTACTTAACCTACATTCTTGCCTATCTCACTTTACTGTATTCTTGCCTAACTACCTGCATACTTACCCAACTGCTTCCCTGCCTTCCTCCCTGTCTACCCTCCTATCAGTCTCTTTTTCTACATTCCTACATACTTCCCAGCTTGCCTGCCTACCTTCCTTCCTGCTTACCTAACTACGTACTCACCGATCTATCTATCTGCCTACATACTTCCTTGTCTACGTACCTTCTTACCTGCCTCCCTGTTTACTTAGCTACCTCCTACCTCTCTGCCTACCAACACTAACTAATGAGGTAGTGAAACACGAGTGTATTTTATTATATATATATATATATATACACAGGAGTAAACAGTATATATATTCATTTGGCCATTGTCCAGAGGGTTGTAACAAAATTATGATGATCACGTAATCTGCATTTTCAGTTTCCTTCCCAGTGCTACCTTCATGGCGATACTCCTCTAATAAGATAAAGAAAAGAAAAAAAAAAAAAAAAAAAGGAAATTTGCAACAGGACCATTTTTTTATATCACTGTGAAGTTGCGGGTGAGTTTAGTGTCTCATTACTAAGGCGATGACAACATCGTCAACTTATAATGATTACTTTTACACTCACTCGTCAACACTGATCCACAACTATGGCCTGTGGAGACAAGCGAACTGACACTCGGACAGACAGGAAATTCTGATCTTTGTCCGGTCGCCTCAAGCTCCTCGAATTCGTCCTAGGAAGAAAAAAAAAGAAAAGAAAACAAACTAATAGAAAAACCATAATTAAATTGCCGAGCGTTATACCATACTTCCATCCACTCATCGCCTTAGCTTTCAATCTCAACATTATTCTTCCATATTTTAGAGGATATTTCTTCATTAAATCATTGGTTCCGTGCCCAGCGAGCCCTTTGGTGGGCAAGCCCTCTAGTGGGCAGCTGGGCTGCCCACTAGGGGACCCTGGTGGAGGGCAGAGCTGCCCACCAGGGGAAAACCCTAGAAAAGCCAAACCACACTGACCCGGGCCAATATAAAGCCCGATCCTTTGCACAGCAAAGGAAAATTTTTAAACAGCAACAATAATAACAACAACAACAAGCTAGTTTAATCCTTTATACTTCTTATGGTAGCTCCTACTTTGACTAATCTTTATCTCTTCTCTTCTTTTCCCTCTTTCTCCTAAATTCTCTCCCCTGTTCTTTTCATCCGAAGTCAGTTTCACTTCACTCCACCTACTTCACTCCATCACTAGCAACGCCTGTTTTTTTTCTAACTCCACCAACTAGTTCCTCTTTTTCCTGCTTCACGAATGCTCATTTCCTCCTCCTCCTCCTGTCTCAGACGGAGATGGGGGCTGGAAGAAGAAAGAAGGTCATGTCTCGGTCTTCCTCTGCTTCGTCCTCTGAGCAATTGTCAATTTGGGACCAGACAAAAGAGAAGGAGAGGGGTGAAGAGAGGAGAGTGAGGAGGAGGTCAGTGGCAAGAGGAGGAAGCACAGTGTGAAGCTTTGAAAAAATGATGAGTGTAAGTTGGAGGCAGAGAGAGAGAGAGAGAGAGAGAGAGAGTGGCAAAGTGAGGATCGAAAGTGGAGAGAAATGACTGTAAATTAAAAGGGAGGGAAGGAGACGGTGACAAGAGAGAAAAACGTGGGAGGGAAGAAAGGAAAAAGAATCTGAGGGAAACAGACACAGAGAGGAAAATACTGAAAGGAAGAGGCATTGGGGCAAAAAAAAAATAAATCAATTAATTGATGGTAATAATATGTTACAATAGTTTTCTTACATCAGTCGTTTCTCTCTTGCTGCCTGTCTGTCTGTCTCCGTCTCTGTCGCTCTCTCTCTCTCTCTCTCTCTCTCTCTCTCTCTCTCTCTCTCTCCTGAACCAAATCTCGTAACAGGCCAAAAATCGAATCCCTCTTAACTGTGTTGTTAACTGGTCCAAGCTTCCATTCCCATCCTCCCTGCACAAGCGGTGCATCACCACCTCTTCCACTTCTCTCTCTATATCTGTCTGTCTGTTATTCTATTTATCTTTCTTTCTTTCCTTTCTTACACAAATCTCTCTTCTTCATTTAATATTTCCTTAATTTTTCATCTTCCACTTCTCACTTCTCTCTCTCTCTCTCTCTCTCTCTCTCTCTCTTTCCTTTGCCTGCCATCTATCCCATCTTTTGAATCATTTTCGTTAGCGCGTATTTTGTGTATATAACGCCTATATCTTCCTTCCTCTCTATACATCTTCTCTCATCAAACCGCTCCTATTTCTTCCTCCTATTTTTTTCCAATTTTATCTCCCTTACACACCACCTCCTCTTCCGTGTCCCATAACTCACTTTCTTCTCTTCTTTACCTCCACATGGGCTACTGTATGTTTCTCTTCCCCTACGCTCCTGGACAGCATCCCTCACCACATCCCTCCCGCTCCCTTTCTTCCTTTCTTCAGCAATACCAGTTTAGCGTGTAGTTGCTCATTTTAAAGATTCCTTTTCTCGTATTGTTTTCCTCATTTTTCTTCTTCTGGGGCATTATGTTTAAAATATCCTTCTGTTTTGCAAACCTATATGCACTTGTTTTCTGTTAAGTGTTACATTTTGATCATGATTTTGCTGTCTATTTAAATGCATCAGGAGACTGGGTATTCAGAAGCTTGAATACCCAGATACCTATTCGTCTTGTCCCACAGTGTGATTTCCTAACGCTTCATCAGGCATTGTTCTGTAGATATGTAACTGATTTCTCCTGTTCAGATTTCAGGCAACACCCCTGACATAATTTTAGTTAGGTATCTAAATATGCAGTCATACTGCAATACCCTTTTCTGTCTTCAGTTCGTGTTTTCAAAAGTGCGGTGATTACAAAATATAAAAAAGTAAAAAGATGGGACTTTGTTAATATATAAATGACTCCATCCACTTGAAAGCCGTAGAACAAGTTATTGTGGAGAATGGAACTTGTGATTTCATTTGCCTGTCCATGAGTCTGGAAAAAAAAAAATGAACATTTAAGTTGCTGTTTTCGTCATCCTTGCCTCCACTGCTTTGCTATCCTTATCTTTTATTAGGAGAATTAAATGAAGTTACACTTTTCTCCGTAACAGACAACCTCGAAATAACCGTTGAGAAAATTCTATGCAGACAGTGGAAATTCTAGAACTGTAGACTTCATCGTTTTGGAGAAGTTTTTTGAAGAAAAATAAAACAAAAAATGCAAAAAGTTCAAGGAAGTGAAAACAAAAACATAAAAAAAAGAGTAACAAAAACTATCATGTTATCGAGGGTGATAAGCGTGCACAGATAAAATGATAATTAACAGCATAAATCAAGATAAAAAAAGAAAAGAACCTTGAGGAAAGATAAAGTCCTTGGCGTTCATTAGCACAGCGTCGTATCCACCACGATAATGTCTATCTGCAGATTAATTACCAGATTTTACCTCGTCATCCAAAATCAAATTCTGGCGGTAGCTCCTTGATATGCATAATGACCGGGGCTAATGACTCTTCTGTAATTGCTGCCGTATAATAAGTACCACTAATTACCGTGGAAGAGCATCAAGACGTAAAAGAATAGCCAATAACTTATTTCCAGCCCACTTACTTTCCACAAAGGTGCACCGGCGATGAGAGAGAGAGAGAGAGAGAGAGAGAGACTTTTCCTTCTTCATATAGACCCTTGCATCCCTACTACAGGCCCAAGTGTGCGTTAAACCTGACTGTGATGTCCACGCCCATCACAGACCTCTGTGTATTAGAAGTTTTTCCATACTTCAACTCAGTGCCGTTAGCATTTTTCTGTGGCCATTTTCTCCATCTCCATCTGCAACAAAATAACCTTTTGTTTATTGCCACGTTTGTATGTGTCACTCAGTTGTTGACTTCGTGCAGCACTACTGGCTTGTGTGTGTCTCAGGGGGTAAAGTGTGGAGGGTGAGTGATTAAAGGATAGGAGAGGGGCACGCAGCACCCGTCTGTCCACACACTCGCCACCTGTTCTGTCTATTTGCCTAAAGCATCATGTAACCGGTACTCTCAGTCCGTCCTGTACACAACTGGTATACTCTAGTACTGACTTACTCATTTTGTCTAACCATCCAACTCTTTCGGTACTTCTTTTTCTACTTCTTCTTCCTCATTTTCTTCTTCTTCTTCTTCTTCTCCTTTTCTTCTTCTTCTTCTTCTTCCTCTCTGTCTGTCTGTCTGTCTGTCTCTGTCTGTCTGTCTGTCTGTCTGTCTCTCTCTCTCTCTCTCTCTCTCTCTCTCATTTTCCACTCTAGTCCCATCTAGTTAAATTTTTACCTCGTCATTGTTACCAGTCTCCGCCCCGGAGGGGCTTGGGGACGGGTATTGTTTCCATTCTCTTTTTTTTCTTTCTTTCTTTTTTTTTTTCTGTCTTAACAACTTTACACGAATACTGCTAGTGCGATTTTGACTAAAATTAGAGGGTTGATGGACTATGACATTCTGATCACCTGATTAAATTTTGGCCCAAACTGGGCAAGGCCCAGGCTGTAGCCCCCCCCCCCGCAAAAAAAAAAGCTCTATCTATCTATCTATCTATATACCTAGGCTGCTTCCCCCAAGGAAAGGGAGGTAGCCGATACAGGACGACTCACTCTCCATTTACTCATCCATTCAAACACATTCATTCGCATCTTAGCTCCAAAGGCGAGAACGGACAGATCCTCACTGCATCACACCGCACAAGGGTCAACTGCGCAATGCAATCAGTGACATCCGCAGCAGGGCCCGACAGCAAAAAAAAAAAAAAAAAACGGGGACGGGTACAAATCGTTTTTTCGCCATAATTCCTTTCAGATTCATCATATCGACATGAAACCAAAACCTAAAGGTGCATCTTTCAAATCTGTATCCTATATCATGCCTCATTACATCAGGGGGATCATCTCCCAGTTAGCGGTAGGGGGAGGGGGGGCCAGTGTCAGGTGGGTCAGGCCTAAAGTTCAAATGGGCATAAAATCGTCAATTTTCATCCGATTTACTCCAAGTTTGATATGTGACACCTTTGACTAGATATCCTGTTGTGTTTATACGTCAGCACTAAAATGACTGCCGGGAACGGGTTTGCTGTTCCTTGGCACAGCTTCTTGTCTAGTCTTAACTTTCCTGAGTACAAAGTCCCCTTTCATGTTCCATACCAAAGTGTGGGCAAGGCACTTTATTGATTTATTTTTACAGATAATGATGATGGTGATAATGATGACGATGATGATGATGAGGAGGAGGAGGAGAAAGAGGAGAAATGATTGTTTCGCACTCACAGCGTTACCTAGCAACCGATACAGAAAGTGATTAACTACCACAGTTTTGTTCCATATCTTGACCGAGATTTCCGTTCTTTTGCAGCTTCTTTCACGCAGCTCAGTGGTAGGAAAACATTATACTATGGCTCTATACCCTTTTTCCTCTAGCGTTTATTCGTGACTAGCATTATATTCTGTTGTTATGTCATAAAAAGACTTTGTAGTTACTTGTAGAGAAGTTATATATATTAGACTTGTGGACGAGCGGTTGTTATACTTGAGTTGTTTTTAAGTTGATAATCTTGGTTCCCATTTGTCATGCAATGACAGGAGAGATAAAGAAGAGTATGGGACTATTTTTATTTGTCTTGGAAATATTAACAAGTCTCTCACACACGAGTGAGTATAAGTAGAGTCCCTGTCTCCCTGTCTCTCTCTCTCTCTCTCTCTTCCAAGTTGCTAAGCCTTTCTCCCAACTACCTGCCGATTCTATGGTCTCTCTTCTTCTGAGCTCTCTTTCCTAAATTCTGGTGAAACAGGGGTCGTGTCATGTGTGTTACAATGTGGTTGGAAAGTTCTAGAAGCCTGTGTGTGAGTATGTGTGTATGTGTGTGTATGGTCACTAGGCTTTGTTCCCCTGCTATCTCGCTGACAAACTAACTGCATCATCTCCTGACATTGCTACTTCCTAATCTGTCGTCAGCTTTTCCTCAGTGTAACTTGCAAGATCATTTCCCATTCCCAGGATCGCATAGAGCTGTCTATCTGTGTATTTATCTATCTATCTATTATGATTTGTAAATATGATATGGACTCATGACATTGCTCGGCCCACGCAGCTGAAGGCCCTCCGACAGCAATTACCATTGACACATGCTAATCTATTAGTACATAATATTGATTATAATATTGTATACATATAATATTCATACAAATAGTAATTATCCAGTAATAATACATTTTAAACAAGTTGTATACATATTTGAATAAATGCATTAAAAATAAACTATTTAACTGTAATACAGTATGTACTTGGGTTATTGTAGTGAAATGCATACATACAAGGAAAAAAAAATAGTTTAAAATTAAGATTATGGTAAGAGTTATTGATATTTCATTTAAAGATTATGGTACTGGTATGCCATACATGGGTCATTCTTCTTTGTATTATATATATATATATATATATATATATATATATATATATATATATATATATATATATATATATATATATATATATATATATATATATATATATAATTAATTAATACTGTGTACAAAATATGTACACTTCATTCAGGGGGGTTAACTTGGATGTTAACTCTCCCCCCACTAAATACTGACTCCAAATTAGCAATTCTTGCATGCATTCTGTGCATTGCGAACAGCAGTACTGCAAATACAATGCAGAAGATTATAAAGACAGTAGGTGCTGGGCTATACACATAATATGGGTTGAACATACTCAAACTCAAATCTTCCCAGGGCTTCATTGTTTCATTGATCAGTTGCATAGTTTCAAACTTAGGTGAAGTCAACTTAATACTTGTGCTCATGTTTAAGTCCATATCAGGCAGTGGGTGGAAATGTTTGTGTGTATGAATGAGAATGGCGTAGTGATTGATGGTGGATAAAGTAGACATGGCTGGTGTAAATACCGCACAGTAGTCTGGTGTTATGTATAATCCTGAGGCTGAAGTATGAGATGGTGGTATATCTGGACAGACTATGTAAACTGATGTGTTATGAGTGAAATAAAAAAACTATGAGTGTCCGATGCAATGATGGTGTACAAGTTTATCTGGAGCAAAAGTGAAGTTGCAATGACGATGAATATTGTCATTTCTGATGATAGCCATTTCACAAGGGACTGTATCAGTAGGCTGAAACGTGAAAATGTACGCAGGACAAAGATGAACAGCATGTAAGGATGTGCGGCACTTTCGTTCAATCTTTGATTCACTTGTGAAAGGGACAGTGTCCCGTCTCTTGGAGACCATGATGAGTTCGGTGTCTGTGTTGATGTTGATGATGACCAAACTGTTGTTATTTTTATAGGGGAAGGGATGTATTTGGTATACTGTGAACAGGTCTTCAGTGATGAATGGTACATGAACTACCACTGATGTTGGTGTTAGTGTTGCTTCTAAATATGGATAAAATTGCATGAATTCCCTACTGCGGAACAATGGCTTCAATTTATGTTTATGTATGCCTTGACTAATTATCTGACGTAGCTCATGAACTGGGAGTAAGTCAATTGTGATCTTGCCATCACCAGCATTCGAAATTCCTTGCATAAGTGCCCTGAAACGATCTCTAGTGTTCTCTAATTGTAGTAGAATCGTGTCAATATGTTCTGTGATGATGGAGTGTTGGAAAAGTGTAATGTTTCCTTCCATTTCATTTATTTTATCTACACTCTCGAAAGCTATGTTTTCTGCCTTTTTCAGATTTTTCACAATTGTCTTCATTGCTGAGTTCTGTCCTGTGATGAATTTATCTTGGTATGTTAGTATCTGAGCTATCTTATTAAATTTGTTGTTTATTTCTTTAAGGTCATCCTCTGTAGACAATCCAAAGATGTTTCCAAGAACTGCGCCACCCAGGTCGAACAAACCGCGCTTTTGGCGAGTACGTGTGATGTTGTTCCTGTCGCTCAGTACCTCCGTTCCATAAGATGGGAGATCTTGGATCATGATGAGCATAGTTGACTTTGCCTGTTCTAGTTTCCATTTCGCTAACTTTACCATTTCATGTGCTTGTGAAACATAATTTCCTATCATGAAGTCCAGCGTTCGCATCGGCGTCGCAAGGCTGTCTAGATAAGCAGGTAATTCATACAAGTAATCTAGACTTACTTCAGTAATCATGACGTCCTTAACGATTGTAGTCGTGGCCGTTGGAGCTACGAGGCATCCTTGTCGTACTATGTGTTGGGGGTCTAAGTGCGCATATCCTCTTGCTATGTAGAGGAGAATCCATAGCATAAGTTCCTTCATCGTAACCTACCGAAAAAAAAAAAAAATCTATTAATTTCCTAATATGGTCATGCTGTGGTCGATGATAGTGATGATGTGCTTTACGGTTGATTGTTATTTCATTTATAGAAGGAGTTTAAATCGATATTTAATTATCGTAAATGATGTACTGTAGATTTTATTGAAACAGTTGCACCTGTGTTCGATTGTTTGGTATATGACCTTTCTTTTTGTAATCATTGTTGTTTTCTTGCTTGGTTTCTTGAGGTACGTTCTCCTGTTCGGTTGTATCCGAGGCTGAATAATTATGTGATAATTCCCTTGAAACTCGTTTTAAGTGGTCAATATGAACTTGTTTCTCTTCGCCACTTGACAGTGGCTTAATTAAAATTTTGTTTGCTTTTATGTTAATTACTCTGTATGGGCCCTCAAATTTTGGGGATAATTTATTGTCTCTCGTATAAATGATACCATAAACAATGTCTCCTAAGCTGATAGGTGAATCTCTTGCCTTCTTGTTAAATGCCTCCGTCATTTCTTCCTTGGACATCGTTAATTGTTTTTTTACTCTTTTGTGTATGTCCTGAAATTCACGTAAACGGAGTTTAGAGTAATCATCGTAATTGTATATGGGCATACTGTCATCTACTTGGAGTATCATGTCATTAGGTACTACCAACTGGTTAGTATTTCTTTGGCGTTTTGGTTGTTTAGAATTAATCTTGTATAATGTATCATTGACCATTGTGAATTGTTCGAGTGGGACATGCAGTTTGGGTAATTGTATGTCATCTCCACTTTCTAACTTGTATATAACTTTAGACCATATTGGGTCAAGTCTTTGTGCCTTTGCGATATCCTCGTGGTTTGGGATATTTCCTTTGAGATCTAACACCGCGACCTGAATTGTGTTCGGGTTCCTAGATAATGCATCAGCTACTCTGTTCATTTTACCTTGTATATAATGAATTTGTAAATTGTAGTTTTCAATTGTACATTTCCATCTTGCTCTCCTCCCAGAAAGGAGTTTTTCTTTAAACATACCCACCAGTGGTTTATGGTCGGTGAATAAGTGGATTTCGTAACCATATACCAAATCTCGAAACTTTTGTAATGCAAAAACCACTGCAAGTGCCTCTAAGTCTGTAGTGCAATAATTTTTCTCAGCACCTCTTGTTTGTCTGCTGGCAAATGCAATTGGTTGATTTTTTCCTCTTTTATCTTCCTGCATCAGTACAGCCCCTAATCCTTTAACTGATGCGTCTGTACAAATAAGAAATGATTTAGTGTAATCTGGATATGCTAAACAAGGTGCATTTGTTAGTTTAATTTGTAGATTGTTAAATGCCCTTTTTTGTTCTTCCCATTGGAATACAGCATCTTTTTTGAGTAGTTGGAATAGAGGAAAGGCTATATGAGAGAACTGTGGTACGAATGACCTATAGTACCCAGCCAGACCTAAAAATTGTCTAACTTCGTCAGTCGTAGTGGGTTCAGGAAAATCTCTCACTGCCTGTATTTTGTCATCAGTGGTGTGAATACCATCAGAACTTAATTTGTGGCCTAAGAAATTTATTTCCTTAAAGCAAAATTTGCATTTGGAAAGTTTAATTTTTAAACCAGAATCACTAAGCTTTTGTAACAGTAAGTCTAATTTCCTGAGATGATCCTTAATATTCTTCGTTGCAATTATAATATCGTCAAGATAAACAAATATTCCTTGTCCTAAAATTCCGGACAATATGTAATTCATAAGACGCTGGAATGTGCCTGGGGCTGTCCTCAGTCCCATTGGCATTCTTGTATATTGATAATAGCCTCTGTTTGTTGAAAAGGCAGTGTATTTACGTGACTCCTTCGATACCGGAATCTGATAATAGCCGTTTAGGAGATCGATGGTCGAGAATATATTATTCTCAGGACCAATATTCTGTAGAACGTCGCTTAGCAGTGGCATGGGATATCTGTCTGGGATTGTGTGATTATTTAGTTTACGGTAATCTACTACTGCACGCATTTCTCCATTTCGTTTGGGCACGAAGAATAATGGGGCATTCCACGGGGAGACTGAAGGCTCAATAATTCCAAGTTTTAACATTTCATCGCATACTGATTTGCAAGTGTACGTTGGGAGTGTGGTATGCGGTAAGCTGGTACGAAATTGGTGGTGTTTCTGGGTGCACATTAATCATGTGATTAATCAAGTTAGTACACCCTAATCTTTCTCCGGGCAATGCTACGGTGTCCCTGTGTGTTTCCAGCAGGGTTAACAAATCATTTTCTTCATCAAATTCACCTGAGTGAATTAAATTCTCTTTTATTCTTTCTCTATCCGTAGATTTTATCTCACTTGTCACTCCAGCTATAACTATTTCCTTCACAGGGGCAGGACATTTTTCAATATTAACTATGTAAGTCCCCTCAACTGAACTTCCCCATTCATGTGATTAATTATGAATATCTGAGTTTGCCCTTCGTCGTTCGTATGACATAATGCGTTTTCTACTGACAATCCCTTTACTTTACATAATTCTTCTAAGACAAGAACAGTACTATTCCGTAATTTGCTCTTTATGGTGACTTTCATGTAGGAATTAGGTGGTATAACTAAATCATTAGTGAGATGGGCTGGAAAATTTGATAAATCAGTACTGTTATCTGGGTCACTAATTCTGCAGGATGGGGTTGGTGGTGAGAGTGGATCTATACACTCATCTGTTTGTGTATGTTTGTTTAAGCCTTTAATATTACCAATTCTTTTTGGCTCTCTTTTACCAATCGGTGAGGGCTCTGAAGGTATTTCCTCTATGAATTCATTGTCAAAGTCTATTCCATTCATTTGTGGGAGTATGGTTATGTTCTCAGCTCTCATGTATCTTAAGCCCAATAACGTATGGGCTTTAATTGCTAAGTTTTCAACGATATAGAAAAATGCAGAGAATGGTCTTGTAGTCTCTGTGAAACTGATATTTAATTTTATCATACCTTTCACTGTAATTTGTTGTCCATCTACCGTGTATAAATCTAAATCAGCTTCATCCAGAAAAGTTCCTTTCTTTTTATTTTTAAGAATTCTATTTAGTTCTTCATGTGTTATTAAGTTCACTGGAGAGCCTGTATCTAAAAATAAGGAAACGTTTTGATCCTCACATACAGCTGGTATCAAGATACACTCATTTCCCAACATGCCTCCTATGTGAATTTTAGACATGTTTTTCTTTACGTTTGTTCGTTTTTTGTCATGACTTGGTCTTCCCCCGATTTGAACATAGAAACAATTTTTTCTACTGTTTTGCAATCACTGGTCCAGTGCCCTTGGTATCTATGATGCCTACAGTAAGGACCAAATCCTTGTGTCTTTTGTTTGTCCTCTTTTGCTTTGATAAAGCATTCATACCTTGTGTGTCCTGGTTTTGCACAATAATGACATAGAATGGACCTATCCCTTGACTGTGACCTACGATGTGATTTCCCATAAGTAGTGTTGTTTACGAGTATGGCGCGAGACCTGCTCGGGCTGCGCGAAAACTTATGAAACTGCCTGTAGCATGGCGTCTGTGATCGAGGCCTTGTCATGTTTGGTTGTTTGGTCTGCCTGCTTTCGGGTCGCGATCGATTTTGTTCTCTGTTTGGGGTCGGTGTAGATGTTTTCACAGCTGATACATTCTCAGGTACCCTCATTCTACTAGAATGTGCATGTGTGTCGACCATACCTGCTTTACTGCACTGCATCTCTACCTCGTTCATTAAGTCTAGCAAGCACATTCCTGGGGTGTACGCGATCGTCTTGGCGATCTTAAGGGTCCTATCAGGTAATGTACACAAGGCAGCTACATAACCAATGATGTCCACGACGAGGTCTGGGGACATCTTTCCATCATCTGTTATCCAATATGAGTTTTCCAAAGTAACTAACAATGTTCTTTTGATTGTGGAGACATCAGCAGTTATTTCACTCTGCACATGGGTTGTAGTGTGCTCCCTTACAAGATCTGCAATTTTATGTAATTCTGGAATTATACCTGGCAAGAAGTTCATACCTCCAGAAAATTTCTTCAAAAATTCAGTTTTAAATTCATCATATGTCCTAGCCTTATGGAGCTTATCTGAGCGCAGTAAATTGCTTGCTGGACATCTTTCCTGGTTAATGCAAGATGAAAAAATAGCAATTTTCTCTTGTTCATCTAGTATGTGGCACTTGATGAACATTTGTTCGCACTGACTGACTAATGAAATGACATCAATGCGATCTTTGTCTGTGCCAGAGAATTTTGGGGCAGTTTTATCCTCGTGATATACAAACACTTGAGGTGTGGTTGTTAGATCAGCGGTATTTGTTTCTTGATTCATTTTCACTGTTTGCTCTGTTAATTCAACTTGGACGTGTTTATCGTTGTGTGAGGGAATGGTGGAATATGTACGACCGGACCGGTGAACCCTGTTAAGTATATTGGCATACATGTGCAAGTCAGCGACAAAGTCCGCACTTGCTACGTCAGAGGGGGTTTCCCACTCATCATCTGAAACTGCCGTATTTGTTTCTTGGTCTTTAGTTTGTGGTGAGGTTTGTACAAGGGGTTGGTTGCCTTGGTGCTCTCTTAATTGTGAGTCTGTTGTTGTGGCTAATTGTGTGTCATCTGGTATTAACGTGGGTGGTGGCGAAAATATTCCTGTCATTAAGATATGGTGTTATGAAATACGCCTTTTGTTTATTTATGTCCTAACAAAATAGATGAGTAAATAAGTTGAAATAAATGATAGATAGTGAGTGTATAAGTGTATATATGGAAATAAGTAAAAAAGTTGAGTATAGCTAATTTTAGCACTGAGAAGAAATGAGTAAGTATAATTTTACCCACTTGATACAGATCGTAGAGGTGTATCGATACAAAAGTCGATCTCGGAAGAAAAATGCAGGTTTGACTGAAGATCTCTTGATAATTCTTGTGCTGTGTTGATGGACGATATTACTCAGGAAATTCCATGGCCTGGTGCTTGTGGTGGTTAACAGCTGTCCCAGGCAAACCTCAACATAAAACGTCGAATTTCCAACTCAACTGTGGAAATAAATGAGTATGAGTAGGAGCTATGTGAATAATGAGTAATGAGCAGTGGGTGAGAAGTGCCTGGTGTCAGTCACACGTTGCTTGGCGTGGCAGACTCGCGTTGTGATGTCATCTCAGCACATGGTGATGTCGGCTTCCCACACTGGTAGCTGTGGTGAATACTGAGTAGCGATGCTTAAGCTGGGTGAAGAAAGGTGAGTAAGTCGCGTTATAAATGTGGCTCTGGTGTTTTGCTGCGTGTCTTGACCTCTGCGTCAGCGAGGGAGGTTGGGTGGAAGAGAGTGGTAAGGGTTAGTTAGCTTGTTGCTTTAATATTTCCTTTTCTTTACTTGCTTTGTTTTTTGTTCTTCTTGCTGCTGCTTGAAGTTACGTGAAGATTATAGAGTTGTTTTGTAGACTTGTAGGCTATTTGCATTGTAGGCTGGATATTGTAGGAATTCACTGTAGAACTGAAGTTAATCATGTAGAGTGTCACCTGCTTTTGTAGAAATTCACTGTTGATTCGAAGACGAGGTGCGTTCTTTTCGCTGCTACCAAATGTCATAAAAAGACTTTGTAGTTACTTGTAGAGAAGTTATATATATTAGACTTGTGGACGAGCGGTTGTTATACTTGAGTTGTTTGTAAGCTGATAATCTTGGTTCCCATTTGTCATGCAATGACAGGAGAGATAAAGAAGAGTATGGGACTATTTTTATTTGTCTTGGAAATATTAACAAGTCTCTCACACACGAGTGAGTATAAGTAGAGTCCCTGTCTCCCTGTCTCGCTCTCTCTCTCTCTCTCTCTCTCTCTCTCTTCCAAGTTGCTAAGCCTTTCTCCCTACTACCTGCCGATTCTATGGCCTGTCTCCTTCTGAGCTCTCTTTCCTAAATTCTGGTGAAACAGGGGTCGTGTCACGTGTGTTACGCTGTGGTTGGAAAGTTCCAGAAACCTGTGTGTGAGTATGTGTGTATGTCACTAGGCTTTGTTCCCCTGCTATCTCGCTGACACACTACCTGCATCATCTCCTGACATTACTACTTCCTAATCTGTCGTCAGCTTTTCCTCAGTTAACTTGCAAGATCATTTCCCTTTCCCAGGCTCGCATAGAGCTGTCTATCTGTCTATTTATCTATCTATCTATTATGATTTGTAAATATAATATGGACTCATAACAGTTAATCTATTGCTACATCTCATCACTGAAGATGAAGAAAGGACAAATGTAGGTCAGGGGAGAAATGAAAAAACAAGAGATTTTTGTTTTCTTAGTACGAGAGGTGTGGGTATAGTAAAATACACTTGCCTGGTGGTAGTAAGGGAATCATACGTTTAAGATCACCACTTCCAACAAATCAGTGTAAACGACGAGAACCACTGATATATAAAATAATATTACATGGCTGTGGCAGGAATAAAACACTGAAGACATGTCTCATCCTCAGAGGTCAAAGTTATTAAGGAGGAGGAGGAGGAAGAGGAGGAGGAAGAGTAGTAGTAGTTGTAGTAGTAGTAATAGTAGTAGTAGTAGTAATAGTAGTAGTAGTAGTAGTAGTAGTAGTAGTTGTTGTTGTTGTAGTAGTAGTAGTAGTAGTAATAGTAGGAGGAGGAGGAGGAGGAGGAGGTGGTGGAGAGAGAGAGAGAGAGAGAGAGAGAAAGATAGTAAGTTGGTAGACTATGATGAAGGGAGAAGATCAAGTCAGTGTTTAGCACAGCGTCATAATATAACCTGCATAAAAGAGTCTGGTGGGAGCAACAATAAAGTAGTTAAAGAAGTTCAGATTGTGAATGGGAAGCTAGAAGAGCAAAAACATATTTTAAACGACGCCTTCACAACAAAATCATTTGGGTATTGAAAGAAACAAAATTATAAAGGAAAAAGTGGCGTAAGAAATACTGAAGTCGTGAACGTTCATTAACAGTGCGTCATATCACCAAAGACAGTGGCACTGCATGAGTACAAAAATACCCCAGTTTGTGAAACGTGAGCCGATACTTCGTCTCACTCAACGGCGCGCACTTGTGTGAAGAAAATAAGTAAATGAAACGTTTTCAACCGACATTATCCAAACCTGGTGGAACTGTTGAGGGTCACACAAGGAGCTGACCCGTTGTTTTGGTGAACAGCAGATCATAGTTCAGGGCCACAGAGGAAGGTAAGAGTTACACCTAGCAAGGACAATTTAGCCGTTTTTATCCAAGTTGAAAAAAAAAAAAAAAATAGTGGAAGGCCTGAGGTTAAGGCAAGAACAAGGAAAATCGAAAACATCAGTCAAAGGTCAGCCTCAAAGGGCAAGGTCAAAATTCAGTCTGTTTGTCTGTGAATGACCAGTGAGGGGAGTGGCGACGCTACAAGTAGTGGAGATACGTAACGTAGTTTTGCTTTTTCGTACTGTTCACGATTTGAGCTGCAGAAGCATTACTAATAGGCACAGAAAGCTCTGTCTTCTTCATGCGTAATCTTGAGGTCATAACCCATCAGAAGTGTGCCACCCATTTTCCCCCTCTCTCCTGTAGTTTTCGCTTGGCAACCATACGAAGATTGGCCTCAGCATCCCTAGCAGTCTTGTTTCATAGTGGCAGGCTTTCCGTATTCAGAAATAACCAATTCCAACCAAACCAGGACACAATAACCAGCCTATGACCTAGTTTTGTCTGCCAGGTTTTGGTTGCAAGGCAACTACTCGTTGCCTTGCAACGCCTGCTTAGCCCCTCCGTGGCTGTGGGTCTTGATATTGTTAGGACCAAGCAGCCTGCCCCGGCACCAGTTTTATGGATTTCGAATATCATTTTTTTTTCTACCAAATTGAAGAGAAACATCTGGCACACTGGGCAATGCAATTTTTAGCTTCCTAAACTCAATCTCTCCTTTGCAATGAAGCACCAAAATTTTGCAAAATGACTGCGTACACGCTGGTGAAAACCAAACAGAGGAGCAGAAAGAAAAATTGCAGTAAGAAATATCCATATTTTCAACCTACCTCCAAAATTTCTATGGTGCTGAAATGGTTTGAAGAAACTAGATATCTGTATTACAAACAAAATCAATACATAATATGGGATATTTCCTTTAATAAAAATATTGCGAATTTTGTTCACATTTCTTGATGTTTATTGTGTTTATACAAGTATCGAGTTATTTCTGCAGTCTGGGTGATTTAGTTTGTGTCCATAGAGAGACAAGAGATGGTATTTTTAGACTAACCAGATTAGGATCCTCCTATGTGTGTACAGGCTGAACTGCAACGGTCCACTTAGAGCTGGCAATCGTCTCCTACCTTTTTTTTTTTTTTTTTTTTTTTTTTTTTAGCAAATAGTTGTACTGCGTTATTTTTTATTAAATTTAGTGAACCAGTTGTGACACTACGTTTCGGAGGTATTCCAAACATTACTCGCTACTTGCCACTCTGTCATGTTTGTGTTAGATACAAATCTGACAAATGTGAGTCTTGTGCACACCAGACGCCAATGGACCGTAGGTAGAGTTGCCATCTGGCATCATTCATAACCAAACTGTGGCTAACTGATAATAAAAAAATAAAAAAATAAATAAAACTTTCTGGTAATGAAGCAGCATGATTTGGTATCGATATCAACCATAAATTTGGTTATGCATATGTGATTGAATTATTCATAATATCTCTTCGTGCGAGGTGCTGCAATAACCATATATCTTAGGAATATCATTTACGATTATAGTAATGGGTAATTTCTTGATATAATGATGTATTGCATGTCAGATATTAGAGATCTAAGGATGCGGCTCCAGTTGCAGATGTCAAACATTCACATTTCGTGAATGCGGATACGAATGCGGATATTGGCTTTTACATCCTCTCGGATATGGATGCAAATACAAAGTTTATGTACTGAGAACACATTTAATATTTACTTTCATTAAGTAATTCTGGCCTCCTGCGGAATTTAAACTCTTAATTCCGATTACATAATTATCTTTTTATTCCTATTTTATTCAGCTTAGACGTGGTTTGCCGAAAATGAGAGGTTAAATGCAATTTTTCCTGCTACAGGGGTTGTAATGGGCGTAAAATTGTTTACCACTAGCAAAAGTCATCGTAGTTTGTGAAATTAAGTACGTTCTCAGTCAACTCCACCGAGAGCTATTTTTAAATTTTGGGGGTCAGCATCAGCAGATTTTGTTCAGTTCTTTGCAAACCCAATCGGATGACGGAACTAGAAACAATTTCGCTTATTTACTCAATGTCTTTAGCTGTGCCGAACACTGGCATATTCTTTTAACTCTGTTCAAGAGGCCTCCAGCTATTAGGTTAGCAGCGTGCGAGTGAGCCAGTCTTTCTGACTAAGGCTTAATCCCACCTGGGTGCTGTGGTATGTCCGTTCACGTGTTCTCTCAAGGTCGCTCCATGTCAAGGTTCTTCACTGACATATACTCTGCACAGGCTGTCTTGCAAACAAACAAAACCACTACAGTATAGCTGTAATATGCAGTTCTCACCCAAGCCTCTAAAAGCCGTTGACAACTATACCCATGCGTGAGGCACTGGATAGGGGTGGATTGCCTCTCCAGTGACAGATGATGCTCGGCCTTAAGAATGAGTTGGCCTTCAGGGCTTGTTAAACACGGCCTCCAAAACATTCTTAAGGATATACCTAGCAAAGATACTGTTGCCATTCAGCACGGGTAGAAAAAGTTCTTTAATAGCCTTTCTGTCTCTCTATATGGTTTATAAATACCGAAAGTCTTGATCTAGATAAATTATTTTTTGTAGTAAGGCATTTGTTCTCCATATCTAGGTTCCGATCAAATATAAAGATCAAAGGACCAATAATCAAGGCCACTGAATTGAATAGAAGCCTACTCCAAGGGATATAGTCCAGTCATTTTACGGCCCAAAACGGCTGGACCTGGAACAAATTGCAACAGAATTTCTTTTTGCAGGGATGGCATCTACATACATCCAGGAATTCTAGAAAAAAAAGTCTAGGAAAGTCTAGCTGGGGGAACAGTTTTAAAATTGTGGCTGAAAATCCGCTACTTGACCTTTTCTGCATTTGATTTTGGAAGATGTTTTCTCTTGATTTTTTCTTTTTTCTTTGTTTTTTTTTTTTTTTTACAGGAAGATGGTTTGAATGGTGTCTTGGATTTGCTGTAAATGGACCATGGAACAAATCGTGGACCTGTGCGCCTTGTGCCAGGAATCTTTGGCAAATGGTCAGCCAACTGTGACCCTTCGAGAAAAGGGAAGTCATGGTGTCAATAAAGCAAGTGAACAGCCAGGAGATGACATCAAAACTTCACCTGGACAATTAGTCCATATACACTGTCGTAAGGAATACTGCAATCCACACTTGATAAACCGCTGCGTAAAGGAAAAGGCAGGAACTAGTACATCATCTACCCTAAGTTGCCAGCTGCTTTCACAAAAACCTGCATTCAACTTCCAAGAACACTGCTTGTTTTGCTCTCAGCCTGTGGTATGTCCAAGAAAGAAAAGAGCATATGATGACACATTAGTGTTTCCAGTTAGAAGTCTTGACTTTAAGGCCACTGTCGAAAGCGTGTGTAAGGAGCGTGGTGATGAGTGGGCTCAAATGGTACAAAGTAGGATTGAATTTGCTCAAGATCTGCATGCAGCAGATGCTGTTTACCATCAAGTCTGCAGCAGCAACTTCAGGACTGGGAAACAGGTTCCTCTGCAGTACCAGCCTATCAATGACGCCAAGCCTGAGCTTGTAAGAGGTCGACCAAAAGACAGCTCAAAAGAATATGCATTCCTGGAGGTAGTTGCTTTTCTACAGGAGAATGATGATGAGAAGGTATCAGGTTTTTGGCTCTCTTTTTTTCTGTTGTCTTATTAAGTTTGCATAAATATGTTAAATTTTTATTATATTTATTTGTTGTCTCTGTATCTCTTAGGTTACAATACCTATTTATTGTGCTACAAAAAAATGCATGTTTACTCCAACAGGTGACTATTGGTGACATTGTTCTGAAGATGAAGGAGTACTGTGAAGAACCATACAGTGTGAAATACATGAAAAAGAAACTCAAAGACCACTTCGGCAGTGATCTCAACATCACGAACATCAATGGAATACCTGATGTGGCAACATTCAGGAACGTTGCAGCAGACATTTTGAACAAGTTCCATCAGGCCCCCAGAGAAACTGATCCTGAGGCAGAGAAGATGAGATTCATACAGACTGCAGCACACCTCATCAGAAATGACATCAAGCCTGTGCCAACTAGCTCAGACGAGTATCCTAGACCTGAGGACATCTCAGACTTGGAGCACAACATCTCATTCGTTCCCATGTCTTTGAAACTACTTCTCAGGCAGATTTTCATTGAAAACAATGCTGACCTCAAGATTGCTTCTCTTGGCCAAGCAATAATGCAGGCTGCCAGACCAAGAGTCCTTCTTGCTTTCCTGCAGATTGTCCTTGCAGTTCAGATGCATCATCACTTTGGATCAAAGTTCCTCATTGATTCCCTTAATAGGCATGGCTTTTGTACATCTTACACAGAGGTTAAGAAGTTTGAGATGTCAGCTGCAGCCTTTCAAGGTACAGACATCCAAGGCATCACTCCAGGACACTTTGTCCAGTATATGGCTGACAATGTTGATCCACCTCTCTCCCGTTGAGGTGCATGGAACCACTGTCTGACTCTCTTCTTCTTCATATCTGCAACATTCGCGGCCTTTCCTCTAACTTTCGCTCTGTTGAGCACCACCTCTCCTCCTCTAAACCTCACCTTCTTTTTCTAACTGAGACTCAGCTATCTGAGGCAACTGACAGCAAACCCTTATCTGTATCCTCCTACTTTCTCTATACTCATTTCAAAGCCAAAGGTGGCTGTTGTGTATATATACGCAACGATTTATCATGCTGTCGTGTTCCTGAACTCGATTCTTCTGAATTCTCTACACTCTGGCTTTGGCTTTCCTGTCATTCTCTGACTAAATATATCTGTGCTTTTTACTTATCCTCTAATTCTACTGACTATCAAAAATTCTTCGACTATCTTACTTCTACGATGGAACACATTCTATCCATTTCTCCTTTCTCTGAAATCTCCATTCTAGGAGATTTCAATGTTCACCACCACCTTTGGCTCTCCTCTCCTTTCACTGATCCACCTGGTGAACAAGCCTACATCTTTTCTATCCTTAATGACCTAGAGCAGCTTGTACAGCACCCTACCCATATCCCAGACCACCTTGGAGAGAGCTCCAACATACTTGACCTCTTCCTCACAACTAATCCTTCTGCTTACACTGTTAATCTTTTCTCTCCGTTGGGCTCCTCCGATCACAACCTTATCACCTTAACCTGTCCTATCACTCCAGTACAGCCTGTGGACCCTCCAGGGAAACGTCGTCTGTGGCATTTTGGAGCAGCGGATTGGGAGGCCCTCAGTCAGTACTTCTTTGATTTTCCCTGGAATGATTATTGCTTCCATGGCCGAGAGCCATCTGAGTGTGCCTTGCGCAATACGGAAGTTATTCTCTCGGGTATGGAAGCATTCTTTCCTTTCTCATATCCTTTGACTAATGCAAGAAAGCCTTGATTTAATCATGCTTGTTCTAATGCTGTCCGTAACAAGGAGAGGGCCTACAAAAGGTACCGTAGCCAACCCACCCCTGAATCACATCATCGGAATCGTGCTAAGTCTGTTCTTCTCTCTACTAAAAATAATTTCATCCATACTAAATGCTCTCAACTCTCCAACTCGAATTCTTCCCGCTCCTTCTGGCACCTTGCCAAAAACCTTTCTAACAACTTGACCTCGTCATCCCTCCCTCCTCTTTTCTAATCTGATGGTTCTGTAGCTATTTCTTCTACTGATAAAGCAGATCTCTTCGCACAGACTTTCTCCTCCAATTCCATCTTAGATGATTCTGGTGCTGTTCCTCCATCACTTACCCCCTCTGACTTCCTCATGGCTGACATTAAAATTTCTTCAGCTGATGTATTTTCTGCCATCACTGGCCTCAATACTAACAACGCATATGGGCCTGATGGGGTCCCTCCTGTTGTTCTCAAGAACTGTGCTTCTGTGCTTACACCCTGCCTAGGTAAACTCTTTCGCCTTTGTCTGTCAACTTGTACCTTTCCTTCTTGCTGGAAGTTTGCTCTCATTCAGCCAGTCCCAAAGAAGGGTGACCACTCCCAACCCTCCAACTATCGTCCAATTGCTTTAACGTCCTGTATTTCAAAAGTTTTCGAGTCAATTCTCAATAGAAAAATTTTAAGGCATCTTTCCTATCACAACCTTCTTTCTGACCGTCAGTACGGGTTCCGTCAGGGACGCTCCACTGGAGATCTTCTCACCTACCTTTCAGACTCCTGGTCATCCTCCTTTCGGGACTTTGGCAAAAGCTTTGCCATTGCACTTGACATCTCAAAGGCTTTCGATCGAGTCTGGCATAAATCTTTAATTTCCAAACTGCCCTCTTACGGTTTCTATCCTTCTATCTGTGCCTTCATCGCTAGCTTCCTTTCTGGTCGTTCTTTAGCCGTTGTTGTAGACGGCCATCGTTCTTCTCCTAGATCTATCAACAGTGGTGTTCCTCAGGGCTCTGTCCTATCACCAACTCTCTTCCTTTTATTCATCAATGACCTTCTAAGCTGTACATCTAACCCTATCCACTCATACGCTGATGACTCCGTTCTTCACTTTTCCATTCGGTTCCCGCAACGCCCATGTCAACAGTTACTTCAACAAACAAGGGATGAGGCTATGGCACACCTAATGTCTGACTTGGCTCGTATCTCTGACTGGGGTAAAAATAATCTTGTTGTTTTTAATGCATCTAAGACTCAGTTCTTACACCTATCAACCCGACAAAATCTTCCACAGGTATGCCCGCTGATGTTTGATAATGTTCAGCTTAATCCTGCATCATCCTTGAACATGCTTGGGGTTTCATTTACTCGAGACTTATCTTGGAAAGATCATATTACATCTCTTGTAAAATCTGCTTCCAAGAGATTAGGTGTGCTAGGCCGACTCCACTCTTTCTTTACCCCTGCACAATTGTTGACTCTATACAGGGGTTTTATACGTCCCTGTGTGGAGTACAACTCTCATGTGTGGGGAGGCTCCCCACATACAGCTCTTTTCAATAGGGTGGAGTCAAAGGCTTTCCGTCTCATTAACTCTCCTTCTCTTACTGACTCCCTTCAACCTCAGTCTCTTCGCCGCACTGTTGCATCTTTATCTCTTTTCTATCGCTGCTTTAATGGTCACTGCTCCTCTGAACTGTCTGCATGCATTCCTCCACCTCTACGACAGCCGCGTACCTCCCATCTGGCAGGAAACTCTCATCCCTTTTCTGTCCAACTCTCTAATGCAAGAGTTAACCGTTACTCCCAGTCTTTCTTTTATGCAACAGGTCAATTCTGGAACTGTCTCCCTCTGTCTGTATTTCCTGCTGCCTACGATCTCCAGTCTTACAAACGCAGGCTGTCCAGGCATCTCAGAATGATCGGATCTTGAATTTGGCACTCTATTGTATTTTGTTTTTTTTCTCTTGGAGGGAACTGTTATGCGGGCTCATGGCCTTTGGTTCCTTCTTCTTTGCATTTAAAAAGAAACAACAACAACATTAGAACACTGGATGGGTTCAACACTTTCCATGGCATGGGAATCATTGCTGCTGTCACACCTGGCATCAAACACCAGAAACCAGTTCCCAAGCAGGCTGTAAGTTCCAAAGACCTGGCTTTTAAAGCAAAGATCACTTTCCGCTTCTACAGGGCAGATGGCAATGCCACTTTGCTCATCCTTTATGAGAATCTGGATCCAGTTGACACTGTAGACCACACTGAGAAGATAGACTACCTCTGGAAGGTATCTTGGCCTCTGAGGTCACCACGGCCAGGATGGTCAGGCATGATGCAGGGTGTCTACCAAGGAGAACATCCAGGACAATCGTCCATCACATTCCTGCCGATGATAGACATGAACTCCAGTGACATGAGCTGTATCTATTCAACACTAACATTCGTGTGTGCAGACGCCAAGCGTCATGATGTGATACCAGTCGTTACATTTGACCAGCCTCTGTGGTGGAAAGCCCAGACCACTGTTGCAAGTGAACCACCTGACAGTGATCTTCATTGCTTGGTCTTACGTCTTGGTGGGTTCTACACAGAAATGAGTTTCTTGGGGTCCATTGGCCACATAATGTCCGGATTTGGCAATCAAGAGCTGCTTAAGGTGGTGTATGCTCCTAACACAGTTTCTTCCATATTAAGTGAAAAAGCTGTAGCTAGAGCAGTCAGGGGTCACCTCCTTGTTGATTCGGTCCTGAATGCCTTGGTAGCTGCCAGGAGTTGATAATGCCTCTAATTCAGAACAGGCACCAGATGTAACAGATCCAGGAATGCTGGCTGAAGAGATTCCACTGTCTCATGCCAGCACATCTGGTTCTGATGATATGGAAATGGAGCATGACGAAGAAGCACCCTGTTCCTCTGCACTGGATGTCTTAGATGAAGACTTGGCTGCAGCTCTCCAGTTGTATGACAGACTGGTTGCTGATGAAGTATCTGTTCCAGAAGTGTGTTCATCAGGGTGTCTGAACAGAATCCAACAGAAATTGGAAGCACAGAAAGTACAAATGACAGCAAATCGTACCACCAACCTCTGGTTGCAATACATGGAGATGGTTGACATACTGCGCTTGTTCATCAAAGCAGAGAAAACAGGTAACTGGATGCTTCATCTAAAGTCAGTTCAAGAAATGCTGCCATACTTTGCTGCTGCAGGGCACAATCTGTATGCCACGTCGGCATACATCTACTTACAACAGATGCTTCGGCTTGCTGACACCCTTCTAAAAGTCTTCACATTTTTCATGTCAGGGCACCACGTTGTTCGCAGGAGCAATCGCTACTGGGCTGGACTATCAACTGATCTAGTAATAGAACAAACTCTAATGAAAACCATGAAAACAACTGGAGGACTGACACAAGGGTGTGGAATGGCTGAGCCACAATGTACCCAATGGCTTTTATCGATGCCAGCTTGCTCCAGTGTTACTGGTGCCATGCAGAAACTTGCAGAGACAGAGTATGTGACCAGCAACCAGCACAAAGATGCTACTCCAGCCAGACAGACAAGAGATGACAAAGACATGAGAAGTCTCCTCAGCTACCTGCAGCAAAGAAATCCCTTCGAGCGAGACCCCTCACTGCAAAATATTGCCACAGGGGTGACCGCTGACAGAGCTGTAAATGCAGACAAGGCAAAAGAGGTGGGATGCAAGATTCTGCAGTCGATGACAGGAAAATATGTCAGTAATTACACTTTCGAGATGACAAGCTGGGTGGTCACAATGGACAGCAAGTCATGCATAAAGATTGATGGAGAGTCCATACATGTGAATCCATAACTACTTTTCCAGCGACTGCTGACTGTTGCAACTGCACATGATGCTGCCGAGAATCTAGGTGACATCTTCAAGTATGAGCTTTGCAACATGCCACCAGCTCTGTTTGAACCATCTGGACTTCCTCGAGAGGCAAACAAGCCTGCACTGGCTGATGCTATCTGGTCTGTAGGGAAAGGGCCTGACATGCCTGGTCCATTATCAGATTGTGAAGAGATGCGTTATGTGCTGGATGGTGGATCACTACTCATCGACTACCATGGCGAAGAGGCACAACATTTGAGTCTATCTGCAGCATGTATGTCGAATACATCAAAAAGTATCACCAACCCACCTTTGTGTTTGACGGCTACGGGACAAGACCATCTACAAAGGACATAACACACCTTCGCTGATCTGGTGGTGTTGTGGGTGCCAAGGTGAACTTCAGTAGCAGCACACCTGTTGCCACCAAGAAGGAACACTTTCTGGCCCACAAAACCAACAAACAAAGGTTTGTTAACATGCTATCTCAGAAGCTAAAAGCAGGTGGCTGTCATGTTCTGCAGGCAGAGGGTGATGCCGATGTTCTTATTGCCAAAACAGCAGTGGAAAATGCAGCTGAAAGACCCACAACAGTAATCGGAGAGGACACTGACCTGTTAATACTTCTGTGCTACCATGCTAATCCAGAATCTCACCCAATGTACCTGCAGTCAGACAAGAAACATGGCAAAAAGATCAGAATCTGGGACATTCGTTGGCTTCAGAGATCCCTGGGGAATGAGATGTGCTCCCTGCTGCCATTCACACATGCAGTTGCTGGCTGTGACACCACCTCTCGTCCGTTTGGTATTGGCAAGGGAGTTCCTCTTCGAAAACTAAAGAATGACCATCACTTCAGGAAGCAGGCCCATGTGTTCTCTGGAATGACACATAAGGAGGAGATAATTTTGGCAGGTGAGGAAACCCTCATATGTTTATATGGTGGCCAGCCGATGGAAGGGTTGGACAAACTTCGTCATCGACTGTTCTGTGAGAGGGTGTCTACAAGCACCTCGCCTGTACAGGTGCATACTCTCCCACCTACTTCAGCAGCTGCCCACTACCACAGTGCAAGAGTCTACCACCAAGTCCAGGAATGGATAGGCCGGCATGGAAGTCTGGATCCACTGGAATGAGGACGGATCCAAGTGGAGGGTCGACTGGAACCTCGAACAACTGACCTTCCAGCTGCCCCAGAAACCTTGCTCAGGGTTGTCAAATGCAGTTGCAAAACTGACTGCAATTCACGAAGATGCTCCTGCAGAAAACTGGTACTGGAGTGTTCTGTTGCATGTGGAGAGTGCAGAGGGTCTACCTGCAGCAATGTTCTTCCTGCACTGGAAGATGACAGCATTGACTAATCAGATCTGCTACTAAAAACTGCAGCATTAAAATGTCACAGACTTTAAGGTTGCCGTGATATATACCTTGTATGTAGTGAAATATAGTGCTTTTTCATATAACTTTGTACTACCGTGTTCAACCATGGAGATGACCATTCACAAGAATTATGTTTTGAGTTTTCTTTTCAATAATATCTGAGTGTTTTGTGAGGAAGGAAAATTGTACTGAAGAAAAAACGTTCAAAACCTCAACATGAATTGTTGGCTTTATAAAATACATGTTCTAAAATGAAAAACTTAATTTTTGAAATGATTCCCCCACACAGATTTTCCTAGACTTTTTGCTTAAAGTATTAGAATATAAGGGGATCCAATCCCAACAAAAAGGAATTCTGTTGCAATTTGTTCTAGGGCCACCCACAGACTGACTAGACTAATATGTCCCCCATTTCGAGGACATTTAGTTCGAAAAGGATGATTACACTGAGCAACTTACCATATTTTCCAGACTACACAGGCTACACTTGACCCTTAACAGATTAAGAAGTTATTACTTGACCCACAAATCTACACGTTAAAAAAGAAAAAAAAATCTTAATGCAAGTGTTCCACGGCAATCTTCAAACTGATGAGGATTCTACACACAGACACAAAGAGAGAGAGAGAGAGAGAGAGAGAGAGAGAGAGAGAGAGAGATTCATCACCAACTATTTCCATAATCATTCTCATTACCCAGCTAATTAAATTAGCAACAGTAACAAGGACAGCAGGTCAGGGTGGAGCCTAAACAAAATAAGCGCCAGTGCCAATTTCCCCTCTAAATAATGGAAATACATTTTTCCTGTCCACTCACATCAGCCTTTTGACAGGGCGTCAATTAATATTGTTAATGAAGTGTTGGGGGATTTGTGACGGGGTGATTTAGTGAAGGGATTTTCAAAGAGAGTTGACAGATAAATAAATAAATAAATATAGATCGATCGATCGATAGATAGATAGATGGAACTATTAATGGGCCACTGAAGGCTACGTCTAACCCGTTTAATTCAAAAGTTAATCTTGAACTGAATGAATCGTCTGGCAGCAGGAAAATAAGCTTTATAACAAGTGACTGGATTGTTAGAGTAAAGGGTGGGCATTTGGTGTACGTTTGTCTCTAGCAGCACTATACTAATAATAACACTCTAGTCACCTCCAGGATTAGGGTCGTTGAAGACAAGTCAGCGCCTTCACCTCTGACTCGCATATTCTCACATGTTCCCACCTAACCGACTTATATAAAAACTACGTCCTGACATAGGCGGTTAACAAAATATTTCCATTCCCTTGACAATTAGAGGACGAAATAAAGCCGTGTGTTAGTAGAAGCATGTTTGTGGATGTGGTAATGTGTCGCGTGGCAGTTTATGATGTGGTTTGTGGTAATGTAACGTGCGACGTCTATCTGTTGCCAGGCACCTTAATCCCGTAAAGGGTAGCCACAGACAAATCTCCGCCATGTCGTCCGGTCTCCCGCCATTTCACTGCCCTTCCCCCATATCACACCTCCCTCTCTCATATACCTCTCCACTCCATCCCTACATCTCATCCTTGGCCTCCTCTTCCCTCTAACCCCCTGCACCTCACTCACATACACTCTTCTCGTTAGTCTTTCGCTTTCCACCCTCACCACATAGCCAAAACTTCCTCAGGGTATTTCTTCTAACGCTCTCTATCACATCCACATTCACACCTCAACGCTTCTTCACTTCCTCATTTGCCAGTCTGCTTCTCCATATAACTCCACATGCTCCATTCAAATAACTCATTAACATTGCTCTCACCCCTGACTTGTGTCCTCCAAAAAAGTCCAAGCTTCATTTCCATACGTTAGGGTCGGTATCACAATACAGCGACTTTTTCACTTCCATGCTCACCTATTTCTTATCACTACGTCCAAAGAACCAGCAATATTTCTTCTATGTTTTACCCTTTCAAACACTTCATCCTCCAAATTTCCATCCTTGATCATCACACTACTCAAGTACTTAAATGCACTCTCATTTTCCAGTTCCTCCTCATCCAGCCTCACTGTACATCCAGTGACATCATTTCTCTCAAAAGCCTAAACTTTACTCCTCCCTTTAGATTCCATTTCTTACACACTCTCTCAAACTCATTCACCAAGCCATGCAGTTCCCCTTCGTCTTCACTTAACAATACAGTATCATCTGCAAACAATAGTACAAGAAGTTTCCAAAAGCTCCCCTCTTTCATTAGGTCAGCTCCAGCGTCCACTGCCCCACCTTGTATCACTTTTATAACCCCACCCATATATAGATTGAACAGCCATGGAGACATGACACATCCCTGTTTCAATCCAACCTTCAGACAGATGAATTCACTCAGTTCACTATCCACACGCAATGCAGCCTTAGCCCCCACGGCATTCAACAGCTTCCCATTTACTCCATATATTCTTAATATTTTCCACATTCCTTGTCTATCCACCTTGTCATATGCTTTCTCCAAATCCATGAACGCAGCATACAAAGTTCTCTTCTATAGAAACTTTTCCGCTACAGACCTAAGTATGAATATCTGATCTACACAACCTCTTCCCTTCCTAAAACCTCCTTGTTCTTCTGCAACTAATTCCTCTGTTCTTCCCTAACTCTGTCAATAAGTATTCTACCATACACTTTTCCTATTACACTAAGAAGACAAATGCCCCTATGATTACCACACACTTCTTTTTCACCTTTTCATTTGTACAAGGGAATAAATATACCTGACTTCCAATCCTCCGGGACTCTACCTTCCTCCCAGGCCAATCTGCACATCTTCCACATCTATTCTACTACTATCTCTCCCCCATGCTTCAGCATTTCACCACACACTCCATCAATTTCTGGGGCTTTCCCCAATTTGACTTTCTTCATTGCTTCCACAACTTCTATCCTACTGATTTCTTCCTGTTTTCTCACCTCCCTCCTTCTCCCAGCCATTCCCCAGCCACATATACTCGCATTACTTCCATCCTTTATGTTCAACAATTCCTTAAAGTGTTCTCTCCATCTGCTCACTTTTTCTCCCTTCTCCACTAGTAATCTACCGTTTTTATCTTTCACTCCCCTGCTAACTTCACTGCCACTCTGTCTTACTCTCTTCACCTCCAACCACATCATTTTCTTACAGTCCCTCCACTTAACACTAACATTCCTTCCAAATTCCTCATCCACTCTCTTTTTACTCTCTCTTACTAATCTTTTCATCTCTCTCTTCCTTTCTATGTAAAACTCTCTCTTCCAACTCTCAACTTCTTCCACACCCTTTTTTCTCATCCATTCATTGTATGCTTTCTTCTTTTGTGCCACAGCCTGTCTCATCTCTTCAATCCACCACGCTGTTTCTTGCACCCCCCTCCATTTTCTCTTCACCCCACACATCACATCACATGGTGCACATATTTCTTCTGTGAATATCCTGCACACACCTTCCACGTCCCCCATCTGCTCCAATTCATATTTACCCAAATGTTCCTCCACTTCTCTCTTATATTCTGTCTTTTTCTCATCCACTTGTAACCTTCCCACTCTCCTTGCAAGTACTCCTTCCTCCCGTCCTTCCCTTCTTCTATTTCTCCATCTTACTTGGATCTTGATTCTGGCTACCACCAAGTAGTGGTCAGAAAGTCCACTCCCCCAACCTCTATAAGCTCTTGCATCCATTACACATCTTCGCATCCATTCATCCACACACATAATCAATCACTGCCTTCCTTTCTGTCAGTTCACCATCCACCCTTCTCATCACTTGCCATGTATACCTGTGGATAATTTTGTGCCTGAAGAGGGTATTGGCAATCACCAACCCCCTGCCAGCACATATGTCCACTAACGTACTACCATTCTCATCTATCTCAGCAGGCACACCCCACTCACCAACTATTCCATCCACCTTCACATTCCCTACTTTACCATTCATATCACCGTTCAAAAACACTCTCTCATTCCTTTCGAACTTTTCCATGCACACTGCCACATTTGCCCAGAACTCTTCTCTCACTCTGCTTGCACGATCTTGTGTTGGCGCATACACACACACAATCGCCCACATATCTATTCCAACTTTCAATCTTACCCAAACAATCCTTGACCCAACTGATCCACACTCTCTTATGTTCTTCTTCCATCTTTTACTCACAACAATACACACCCCTTCTTTTGCCCTCTCATGCTCACCTACTCCTGTACATATACCCCATCCATACTCCCATTCTCTCACACTCACTCCTCTCCATTTAGTGTCAGTTACTCCACATACATCCACTTTTGCACCATCAAGCACCTGGACAATCTGTCTCTCTTTCACATCATGATTCGCACCGCTTACATTCCATGTTCGGATCCGAACCATGTCCTTTGTCCGGTCCTTCGTCATCTTTTGGTCAGTCCTTGTCTGAGGCTTCTTGTTCGTCATTTTAGTTAGCTGTTTTACGGGGAGGGGCACTAACCCTCCGCCAACCCTTTTAGTCGCCTTGTACCACAAGCAGGGATACTGGGGGAGTATTCTTGAAAACCCCCCTACCCCCAGGGGGTGCTGACAAAAAAAATAAAAATGGACAAAATCGATGGAAAATAAACTAATCCGTTCTCAGAGAGTAATGAATATCTTTAGGAGACTGGAAAAGATCAAATTGGGCGAGAGAGCAGACTAAAGTCAGATGTTATAGAAGTTAAAAAAGAACAGAATTGGAGGTGGGCAGGCCATGTAGCAAGAATAAGGGATGACCGACGAAACAAGAGGCTGACTGACTGGACACCAAAGAGATTGTAAGCATAGCAGAAAAAGGCCAGACAGGAGGTGGAGAGATGAAACAGTGATTTTTGCAGGAAAGACGTGTCAAAGATTGGCTCAGTCAAGGAATTCGTGGAGAAGGTTGGGAGAGGCCTTTGTTCAGCAGTGGAATTGTAATGGAAGATGATGATAATCATCATCATCATCATCATCATCATCATCCGGACCTCCTTTCCCACCCAAGGGCAGAGTGAAGAGTAGCAGTGTCCAGACAGCACAAAATTGCCCAATCCAAATAGGCCACACTTCTATTCACTCATCATTCAAGCCCCCAGAATCCTGGCTCTACCGGATATGCCAAAAAACATTCACCACATTCTGCAGCTTCACACAAACGTATCCGGTTGAGTCAATCCGGACGCTGCCATGCTCAAAAGGGGTGCCAAAATCCCTAATCATGCATTTCTCCTCACAACATTCAGCCGGCCAGCTCGAGCTCTTGTCAGTTCCCTAGCCTCACCGACTTCCAAACCTCTCTTCCTCAAACACTCATCCACCATATCTCTCCACCTCCTCCTTGGACAACCTTGCCTCTTCCCTCCTTCAAATTCGCTCAGGTAAACATTTTTCACCACTATTGTTATCCATTTTTTCCACATGACCATATCATCTCAGGACACTCTCTTCGATTCTGGTGTCCACCGACTTCCTCACTCCACATCTTTCACGAATCACATTATTTCGTATCCTATCCACCCTCTGTACTCCACACACATTCCTTAACAGTCCCATCTCCACTGCTCTAACTTTTGACTTTCGTTTTCATACCACACAAGTCTCACACCCATATGTTAGAGTTGGCACTAACACTTCTTCATGTAAGCCTTGTGCAGCTGCAGCACACAAGCCTCTGTTTCTTATCAAGGCCTTCATTACACCAGCTACTTTTCTTCCTTGTGTCACTCTACTTTCAACTTCTTTGCACATTTTTCTCTCTTTTCTACCACTGTACCCAAGTATTTGAACTCTCTCCCCAATTCCAGTCTCTCTCCATTCACTGTGACATCACACTGGGAGTCACCTTCTCTCTCAATAACCATCACTTTACTCTTCTCTACATTTACTCTCAAGGCACCAGGCTCACAGGCATCAGCAAAACTCTGCACCAGCCTACCAAGTTCCTGTCCATTACTTGCAAGCAGTACTGCATCATCAGCATACAACAAATTTGAGATATTCCACCCATCACCATTCATTACCAACGCCATCCCTCTCTCCATTACTCGTGTTTTTACTTCTCTCATCACCCCATCCATATATATATTGAACAACCATGGGGACATCACATAACCTTGTCCCACCCCCACACCGATTGTGAACCATTCACTTAGATGCCCATTAACCCTTACACATGCTTCGCTACCATCATAAAAACTCTTGACAGCTCCTAGCAACTTACCATCTACACCAAACATGCGCAAAACTTTCCACAATCTCTCTCTGTCTGCTATGTTGTATGCTTTATCCAGATCCATGAATGCCATAAGCACCTTATCACAAGCCTTCTCTGCTATCTGTCTCACTGCAAATACTTGATCCACACATCCTCTGCCACTCCTAAAGCAACCCTGCTCATCACTGACCAGGACTTCTGATATCTCTCTTACTTTCTCTATAATTATTCTTCCATTATACCTTCCCTACCACACTCAATAAACTTATGTCACGATAATTCTTGCATTCACTTCGCTCACCTTTATTTTTGTACAGCGGTACAATCACAGCCTTTTTCCACTCTGCAGGCACAGTTTCACTCATCCATGCCTTCTTACATATCTTCAACAAGCACTTTACTCTCTCCACTACACTTAAGCATCTCTGCATACACCTCATCAACCCCAGCTGCTTTCCCATTTTTCTGCCGTTTCACAGAGCTCTTCACCTGTGCGACTGTCACGTCTCCTGGCACTGCATTCCTTCTCTGCACACCCCCAAAACCAATCATGTTTACAGCCACTCTGTTCTCTTTATTCCCATTCATCAGGCTTTCAAAATAATCTTTCCATCTGGTCCTTACTTCATCTCCATGGGTTAGTAACCTACCACCTGCATCCTTCACACTATCACATTTCTTTTCGCTTTCACTTCTACATTTCCACACCTCTTTCCAGAATAACTTCCTATTTTCTGTATATATATATATATATATATATATATATATATATATATATATATATATATATATATATATATTTATTTAGATAATGAATGGAGGAAGGAAAAACAAGGGAAAAAAATAAGTCAATGTGCCTAAAGGCATTCTCCATTCATAAAATGTTTATAACAATTGGATTTGAATCGAAGTGGTTAAAATGTTTGTGGGAAGCAACTCCCAGGAAGTGAATTCCAGAGAGTAGTAGTTCTGGGGATAAATGAATTTTGATAAGCAGAGGTTCTGCATTGCGGGGGAGAGAGTGTGAATTCATGGGCGCTCCCAGCTGCCCGAGTATTTCGGGAGAAAATGTGAAGGGGAGGCGGTAACTATGTGAGTTCGTGGGTGTGTGTGTGGTGGTAATCGGAGGTGACTGGTGAACCTCAGCCGGGAACTACGGAAGGTCAGGCGAGAGAGGGTATACTCGTGCTACTCTCTTTACTTTGTGTGTGTGTGTGTAATATTATACTCTAAATCTGTACAATGGACAATAAGAAGAGTGCTTTATATACAAAACTGGTAGCCTAGAGGCTGAGGACAACAAAGTAGGAAATTCTTTAAGTCTGTTGCCAAGAGATGAATACGAACAAATTCTTAATGTTTGAATGAACTTAAACGACCTAACATGAAGAATACTGAAAAGAACTATAGTCTGTTTCGAAAATACCAAATCCTTGAGATCATACTTGAAGTTACTACCATGCAAAAGCTGCTGACGAAATGAACTCTGCCTAGACTCATGGTGCTGAAGATGTGTTCGATATGATTCATGCAGTTCATCGTTCAGGTGGGCATGGAGGTAGAACTGCGGTGTTTGAGGCTACAAGTGAAAAATATGTCAACATCTTAAGAATCCAAATAACGCTGTGCTTCAGTTCTGCGAGGAGTGTCAGCTGAAAAAATAATATGCAGTGTCCGCAAGTCTGTGATTGTCAAGCCATTTGTCTCCAGCAGTATAAATTCACAAGCTTAGGTTAGAAAGCAAGCATTGGGTACTGGGTAGCGTAAATTATATTCATAGCTAAGCTATTATTATTATTATTATTATTATTATTATTATCTCTTACAAGGAGAAGATGTTTTGACCCCTGTTTGTTTGTTTGCTCGTTTGTTTGTCTGTTAGCAGGATTACTCAAAATCTAAGAGATATTTGGACCAAATTTGGTGGGAAGATAGACCACGTCCCAGGGAACAATTGATTAACTTTTGGGACTGATCCGGATAGTATTACAGATTCTGGATCCGGAATACTTTTTGCGAATCCCTAATCAATTATGAGAAAGCCTAATCCATTATGAAGAGTTGTTTAGAAATTACGTTGTCTTTGTCAGAGAGATGCGATCACTGAGTGCCCCTCGAGTTATTATTATAATTACTGTTATTATTATTAACCCTGTGAACCTAGTGGGTGGGATGGTATCATATAAATGGATTATTATTATTTAATTTGATGTTCTGTCTGTTTGTTGGTCAACTTGACTGACATGCGGAGTCAGCCAGATGGGAAACACCGTTTCATTCTCAACTATCTGGATCACTTGACCAAGATGGTGTGCCTTCGGGCTCTATAAAGACTGCTAAGGAGGAAGCTTTCCACCTCGTTGGCATTTTCTCTGACAAAAGAGTCCCCCATGTCCTGGAGTCTGACAATGGTAGAGAATTTTCAGATAAGGTATACAACTTTATTTGATTTCCAGAAATCCTTATGGTGAAATATCGAGTAAATACCTCCGCCAACGAAGCTGGAGGAGGTACTGTTCTCTCCAAAAAGGGGAGTATGTTTTCACCCCTGTTTTTTGTTAGTTTGTTTGTAAGCAGGATTACTCAAAAACTAAAAGAGAGATTTGGACCAAATTTGGTGGGTAGATAGCCCATGTCCCAGGGAACAATCGATTAACTTTTGGGACTGATCCGGATAGGTATTACAGATTCTGAATCCGGAAAACACTTTTTGCGAAACCATAATGAATGATGAATGGCAAGTGCTGCTGGTTTTATGTTCATAGTTTCATTTTTCAATTTATCAAGGAAGTTCTGGTTATGTGGCCAGAGTGTAAGCTAGTTCATGGCAAACCAAGGCATTCTCAATCGCAAGGCTCGGCTGAACGAGCCAACAGAGATGTTGAAGCAATTTTTGCATGCTGGCTGAAGGACAATAACACTACACAATGGTCACGGGGACTGCGCTTCGTCCAGTGACTAAAAAACACACGCTTTCACTCCAGAATTGACAGAACACCCAATGAGGCCATGTACGGACAGAAGGCTCGTCTTGAGGTTGCCGCATCTTCCGTACCAGTGGACGGCATGAAGACGGAGGAGTAGCTTGAAGAAGCACTAGGTGTTGTTGCCAGTGAAGAGGATCCAGATATGGAGAAGGAGGAGAGAGGTGCTGAAAGGCGAGCAGAAGCAGCTGCTGCCATTAATTGCATGCCCTGTGGTAAAAGCTACTTTGGTTCTACTGAGTGCAAGGTCTGTGGGAACCCATGTCACTCTTATGCTCTGTGTTCTGTCGTGAATGAAGATGCTGATGAGACTATGCTTTGTTGCTTCTGTGTTCGAAATTGGAGCATTCAAAATGAACAATTAAAGTCCAGCATAAAACAGCAGAAGCAAGCTAAAAAAAATGATGGATAAATCCTTGAAGAAATTTAGAGCTGCCCACCCAGGGACACTACAATGGTTCCAATTCCTCTCGCTGACTGCAGATGAGTTGAGTTTGCAAATGCAAAGACAAATGTTGTTTAGACATTGGATATTCGCTCTTACAAGACTGGGACAAAGCACGGACTGCTCAAGCAAGTGTACACCCGTAATCAATTCACCCCATGTATGATGAAATTCCAATCACTAGAAAATGTACCAAAGGGGCAGGAAGTAAGTCTGTGGGAAATAGCCATTGCAGACTCCATGGGACATGGTCAGGGATTCACTAAGTGATGCTGCAGTAAGTCATGTCTGAGCAGATGCTGCAAGTGTTTCAAAAACAAAGTATTATGAAACAGAAGATGCAGGTGCAGTGCTGTTGCTCTAACAAGCCTGATAGTGCTTTTGCTAGAATGATTTGATCTCACCGTAGCTTTGTAATTTAATTTGTGTTATTAACAGAGTACAGGAACTCACACACACACACACACACACACACACACACACACACACACACACACACACACACACACACACACACACACAAAAGATTGAGGATGTATAATATTTACTTTTAAGAAATATTCTGAAGATTGAATAAACATGCTTTTGAAGGATGAATGTATTTTTTAACACACACACACACACACACACACACACACACACACACTAACCACATTTATTGTCAACTGATTACTTGTTTACCCTTCACGTTTCTTACACACACACACACACACACACACACACACACACACACACACACACACACACACACACACACACACACTAACCAGTATTATCAACTGGTTAGTTGCTGTTTGGAGATTTTCCAAACTGGTCGAATAAGTTATTGAAGATTTTGCAAAATAGTGGTTTTTCATGTGCTTTCGCAAGGTACCCAGACATTTAAGGTAATTTCGAAAACTTTCCAGGGTTTTCCTTTCTTTGCAAACTGGCTGGGAAATCTGCATAATGACCGATTTCGCAAAATAACCGTAATACACACACATACACACACACACACACACACATATATATATATATATATATATATATATATATATATATATATATATATATATATATATATCGTTTCGTTTCCTTTTTGAAGGCTCCAACATGCTTGCATGCGTCGGCCTTGGTCATCTAATGGCGGCTTTCCATGCTGCACGATCCATGGCAGCCTCCCTGTTCAGTCCCTTAACCCTGAGGTCACAGTTAATGACCTCATCCCACGTCTTTATCGGTCTACCCCTCGCACCCCCCCCCCCCAATATCAACACTTCTCACCTTCTGCACCCAATTATCATCCCCCATCCTCTCCACATGCCCAAACCATCTCAGTCTACCTCTCCTCATCACAACGCCAATACACTCCAGTCCCATCCTACCTCTCAACGCTTCCATCGTAAACCCAGCACCCCCCTAGGCCTTGCACGCAGGGACGCACTGCACATCCACCTAATCATTGTCATTTCTGTACGTTTGAGCCTGCGAATATCCTCTTCCTTTACTGCCCAGGTCTCATTTCCGTACAGCATCACACTCCTGACACATACTGCATACAAAGACCCCTTAGCGCGTAGGGAGACTCCTCTCAATGTCAGGAGAGGCAACAGCTCCCTGAACTTCTTCCAACCACTTCTCACCCTAGCCAGAGACCTAGCTCTAGCCCCACCTCCAGCACATAACGTGCCTCCCAAATAACAAAACTCTTTCACACACTCAAGAGACGCACCAGCAAGTTCAATCCTTTCTCCACCTGCTCTCCCCGACACGCCACACACGTAGAATCAGCATTATCTTGCAGCCTTCCTCTAATACCACTACATCTCTTGAGCACCCATTTACCACAAACACTGCACAAGAGGGATATATATATATATATATATATATATATATATATATATATATATATATACCCCCCCTACAATATGTCTACCTCCGATGTATATATGCCCCCCCCCTCAATGCATACATGCTCCCACTAAACTTGCTGACCTAGCACGCTTTCCCAGGGCCCCAAGCCTGGGAAGACGGCTCTACTGCGTCAGTTCAGGGCAGACACTCAAGAAGGGCAGACTATTTTGTTGTGAGCTCGTAATAAACTCCTTATCTAGCTGTTTGTACACGGAGTTTCTATCACCAAAGTATTGCAAGTTACATTCTTCGACTTCGGCGGTGAGATTCTGAGTGGCTTGTTTGGCGTTGCTACAGCCCGTGACATTTCTGGCTTCAAATCTGATCTCGCTCATTTAGCTTCAGCCCTAGAATCACAACGCCGAGTCATTAAAATCCAACACACTATGTTACAGAAGCTTACGACCCACCTAAATGAAGTCACGTCCACTCTAAACAACTTCACCGCTATCTTACAACGACACCTTTCAGATCTCAACGTTATCTCTCAGTTCTTCTCCCTCAAACTCAACATGGATAATCTCCAACTGGCCATTGACTCTCTCCTGTCTCAAGTCTCTACCTTGGTTCGTATCCTGGTCGATGCTATAAGTGGATGTGTCACTGCCGACTTAGTACATGTCTCAACTCTCCGCTCTGTCCTGGAATGGGCTCACTCCACCTTCGGTCTATCCCCAGTCTTAACCTACTCCTCCCTCGATTATCATTATCCTGTTCTCGAAGCCACTCTTCTCACCAAATACTTCGTCGTCCATATTCCTCTCCGTTCTGCCATAACCTTTAACCTTTTCCACATCATTCCCTTCCCTTTCCGCCTCAACACCTCCTTGTTCCGAGTATCTGTTCCTTCAAAATATTTCCTCCTCTCCCATGATCATCTTTCAGTTGCCTTCCTTTCTTCCACAGACCTCCAGCAATGTTCCTCCCTTACACCGACCTCTCGTCTCTGTGCTGCCCACCTTTTCGCTATCTTCCCTAGCAGTGCTACACCCTGTGAGTCTGCTTTAGTTCGCAACCATTCCATCTACTCGGCCTGTTCCTTTGTACCAGCTCCTGAACTCCCGGTCCACCATGCTCGCCTCAGCCATGTCCAGTACTTCTTCTTTGCTGTTCCCATCCTTGTCACAATCATGTGTCCTGGTTCTTCGGTTCGATCCGTCCCCGCTAGTGGTCTCTACACAGCACCAGACTATTGTACCGTCAAATCAGAGTCGGTCATCACTTACGCCACTCGCTATCACCAAGCTGTCCGTAAACACTCCTATGGCATCTTTCAACCAATCAACATGCCTTCCACCCTACCATCTGCCAACATTACCATCACCTCCCCTAACTTGCGCATGCTAACATTCCTCAATGACAGTGACTTCATTATGGATCAGTTTTCTCTGGCCTTCAGCCGTTCATGGGTTCATCCAACAGTTGTGTTTTGCCCCTGTGGTTATCGCTTTCATAGGTTTTCTACTCATCATATGTGCAGTGCATTGTTGTGTCAGGAAAATGGAACGCCGACTCCAGGAAATCAGAGTCGCTACAGGCCTAGTACGCCCTACACACGACGTAGAAACTCCCCGTACTTAGTGCCCTCACATTCAGTGACTACCAATGCCATCTGACAATTAACCAAACTGTGAGCGAAACTCTTCCTACTAGAAAATGATGGTATTTCTTTAATGCATTATTGAGTGACAGTGTATCCTACAGAAACTAACACAAAACACAACACAAAAAATGAACGAAGAACAACAAAGGAACTCTCATATCTACTTGTTTATCCTGTATCAAGGTATTATTGTATAATCCCCATTATGTCTCTGTATACCTTCGACCCTTCCTGGACACATACCTATTAATCCTTGTATATCTTATATGTATATATCCTTCTAATTCCCTCCCCTAAACATGGCCATGTCTCCCCTACTGCCCCTGTATCATACTTATCCCTTGTACAAACCTCCCCGACCTTGCCTTCTTAATATCCTCAAACACCATGTAACTCCTGGTGTCAAGAGACACCATCTCAGCTACCCGGGGGAGTAGTGTACCCCCCCCCCTACAATATGTCTACCTCCGATGTATATATGCCCCCCCCAATGCATACATGCCCCCACTAAACTTGCCGACCTAGCACGCTTTCCCAGGGCCCCAAGCCTGGGAAGACGGCGCAACTGCGTCAGTTCAGGGCAGACACTCAAAAAGGGCAGACTATTTTGTTGTGAGCTCGTAATAAACTCCTTATCTAGCTGTTTGTACACGGAGTTTCTATCACCAAAGTATTGCAAGTTACATATATATATATATATATATATATATATATATATATATATATAATTAACATCAGCAGGAGTATTTTAACTGACGTACCTAACAGCCTGCATTAGATGGTCTCTAAACACACTGACACCGGGTTGTCTACTTTATCAAACTCTTGGCATCTCTTCACAATTAGGAATATACTTTGTTCAAAATGGACTTTTTGAACTGGAGGGGTGTTATATAGCGTTAATTAACCAACCACCACCACCACCACGAGGAGCTCCTCCCAAGCTGAATAATTGTGTTTGGTACCAGCAAAAATAAAATAAAAAAGTGTTATCCGGAATTATGGGGCTAAAAATGTAAAACCAGGAAGGGAGTACCAAGATCCCAGAGAAAACATATTGTTACGTCCCTACCCCACACTGCTTGGTTTCAACAGCAGTAATCCAGTATAGGGAGGACATTGCTCAGTGAGATGTTCTTCCTATGGTCAGCCTTTAGGTGTACGATATACTGGATCAGCTGAGGTGTCGTAAATAAACGTTGGCTTCTTACGTTCACTGTCCTTATTATCCAAATAATTACACTGAATGCTTTCCAACTTCACTTCATTGTTCTCGAAAACATTGGAGCTGTACAAACTTTACTAACGGCAATAACACTTAATGCTTGAGAACACCTCACTATTTTCACAAGTACCGAAAAAGTACAAACTTCACTGCACTGCACTCAAACTGAACTGAAAACAGGCTGAACTTGCACTAGTCTCTTCCCCATCCTTATATAGCCTTAAATTACTCGAGAAACTTCTAGCACAAACTCGATGGGGCAACAGTTAACAGTTACCAACTCGGAGACATTCAAAACATGCCAGAGTTTTCTTACATTACATAACACTGTAAATCATTTACCATACAAACTAAAATTTAACTACATAATTTAACAATCACATATTTAAAACATTATTGAGAAATAGAGCACAAAAATTAATGTACTTCTTACAAAATAACTACGATCACAATCAGCAGGCAAACTGGCAACTCTGACTCGTACCTGAACTAGCTACCGTAAACATCGAGCATCAGTGAAAAGCTTCTCGACTACCTAATTACCAAATCCCGCTTCTTAATAATATAATCAAACTGAAGAGGTAAATTTGTCGTTCTGTACTGTGTCAGCCAAGGGGCTCAAGCTGGCTCATTTCCGAACCTCCATGTTCCTGAGAGAGAGAGACACACACACACACACACACACACACACACACACACACACTCAACCATTAGGCTCCTGGCATCCAATTTCCGCTCGGGTCCCTGCATGGTCTCTGTCTCTCTCTCTCTCTCTCTCTCTCTCTCTCTCTCTCTCTCTCTCTCTCTCTCTCTCTCTCTCTCTCTATGTATCTATATTTCCAGACCATCATTCTCCCTTTTCAGGCATCTGCTTTGTGGGAGACTACTGCTGCTGCTGCTGATAATGGTTACAGTGTTGACGATGGTGGCGATAGTGATGATGACGATGGTGATGACGCCGACGACATCACCCTATTTCAGTGCCTTCCCTTACTGTTTCTTTCAGTATATATAGCAGTTATTAGATGTCTTAGCTAAACAAATTCGTCTGTTGGTAGTAAGAGTAAAATATTATGGATTCACTCTTATCACATAGAAATGCGTTACTGAAGGATGTAAATTAAACCTTAGATGACGACAGGCCACATTTAAGCTTAATACTCGTATAATCACAGCAGGAATTAAATAATTCATTTGCTCAATGTTCTGAATATTTTGGCCTCAGTATTTTCTATTCCAATTGCAAACCATACTTCACAGACTCTTAATAGTATACTTGGCAAGTCTTGGCTGATGATGATGATGATGATGGTGATAACGATGATGATTATTTAAAGCTGTCACAAAACTTTTTCTTTCACAAATTTCTTATTAAGTTACATTCTCTAAAAATATGCACTCTCTCATTCATGCCACCTAAGTTACAGCTTCTGAAATGTTTTCTGAGAGAGAGAGAGAGAGAGAGAGAGAGAGAGAGAGAGTTGGTGGTGTGTCTTTCAATATCTTAGTCATTCAGTGTCTAGCATGTCATTTTTCCGCCCCATGTCGCATTTGTCTTATCTTCCACAACATCACTTTTCCAACCCTTATCACTCATATCCTTCGGAACATTCAGCTTTCAAAATCATAATCCATCACTGCCTCTTACGTCATATCGTTTCCTGTTTTCCATTACTATCTTGCACTTAATTTTTTTCAGTCTAGCAGCCAGTGTCCTTTTCCCAAATCCTCCTCATCTAATATTTAAGTTTTGCAGCCCACTTTTCGCCCAGTATTTTCACCTTTCCAGTATGTCGATTGTTTTCTTTCACTCTCCTTTTTCTTGTGTCTTTTTTGAGGTCACCCAAATAAAGCCAACTTCCAATCAACCTATCACTTATACCTCAGTTCCAGTGTAGATAATTTCCGGTACTGTAATCATCCACTGTTTACCGGTCATTATCTTTCTCCGACAAAAATTTTAAAATCTTCCAGTATCTGCCAATCTGTCAGTCTTTCAGTCATTATTCCCTTTCTCACATAAGGCTCTTTTCTTGGGCAGCTCCATCTCGGCGCAGTCGATAATGAAGCTTGTTCAATATGTAAATTTTGCAGGGCCTGGTTTTATGTTTCCTGAATTTCCAGTATTTTAGTTCTTCATTCTTCCATAGCCTTTTGTCGATATGACTCTTATTACACCAATCTTCCAGCATACATATCACCCAGAATATTTTATCTCCAGGATCCCATTCTTCCAGTCTCGTATTCCAGTATATTTTTCTGTCTTCAAATATCTTGCCATTATTTTTCTCAGACTTCAAATGTCGTTCCTAGTCTTCAAGTCTCTCTTAGTCTTGTAGCCTCTTCTCCTCTCTCATTACCGTTGTTGGAATGGACCCAAGTCTTCTCCAGTTCCAGTCATTATCTGCACTCTTCTCAAATATGTAACATTTTGTATACCATCATGCATATATCTTTTCCAGTTTCTCCGTCCTACAGCCAGTCTTTCTTTTCCATTATCTTTGATGCAATGGCCCCAAAAGTTTTTTATGTTCAGACATAACATTCACTCACTATTCTTTTTCAGAACTTTATCTTTACAGACTCCCAGGCCACCGGTGTCTTTCTATATCTCCCAATCTCCCAATCATACAATCTTACTGTACACTTTCTCCGTTATTTGAATTGTCGCAGTGGACTCATATCTTCACCAGCTGCGGTCAGTATTGCCTCTCCCTCCCCTGTGTCTTACTGATCTGGTATGTCTTCCAGGCCCTCTGTCCGTAAAAGTCTGTGCGTTCCAGCTTCTCAGTCTTCCATTGACTTTCTGTCTTCTAGAGTCTTTGTCTTCCAGAATTATAATACATTTTTTTTTTTAGCAGTCTCTTATTTTTCAGGATTTCATTTTTTTTTTTTTTTGTGGTAACTCAGAACACAGTTTCTGTCTAACCAAACCGCATTTGTTGAATATCTCTTCTCAAGTATTATTCAATTTCTCAAGCTTTAAGTTTCCATTTCTTTAATTTCCTCGTGTATTTAGGTCAAATTATTCGTTTCCAGCCAACATAATGCCAACTATTCCTCTTCCGAAAGATCAGTTTTCTTAAGTCATTCTCTGTTTCCAGTATATTTCTGTTTCATGAATATCCTCCACTCTTATAAGGTCTCTTTCTTACAGACACCCCTTCTCCCACATTCCCATTGTCACAGTGGACCCAACCTTCTCCAGTTACACTCAGTACTGGTGTTCTCTCTTGCAGTGTACTAGTCTATCAGTGGATCTGCCAAGACATCTATCTATAACTTTTACATCTCCCAGTTTTCCAGAACTTCCAGTCACCAGTTGTATTTTCCTATTGTCTTCATGACACCTTGCAATCCGATATTTCCACCGTAACTATAACCCACTATTTCTATCTACGAATATAGTTATGGCCCAAAATTATTATTTTCCATTATTTCTACTTACTGCATTGCAGCAAGTCCTCATTTTCTCCCTCCCTCTCTCTCTCTCTCTCTCTCTCTCTCTCTCTGGCCCCACATCAGCGCCATCGCCAGTCAATATTGGTGCTCTTCAGTTTGTTTACCTTCGCGACTGACAGACTCCTACTCGGGGATGCTCTCTGCTCTCCACAGGCGTCATTGGCTCACCGTGGCTGTGTGATATTGTCCTCCAGCCTTCCTAGTGCCACAGTGCTGCTTATATTGGGAAAAAATGAAATGGAACTTGTGGGATGCATGAATACTATTCAAGCGACTGAAAAATATGTAAACAGTACTCAATTGCCAAAGTGTTATTTTAGTCATACGTGGGGGCGCTCACCATTCACTCACTCGATGTAGTGTTGCTCTCGGATGGCTGCCCTTCCCCTCTTCCTTCCTTCTTTCTCTCCTTCTCTCTTTCCTCTTCCTTCTTTTACGGGTGACTCTACATTGAGTGACAAGCCAAATTGTTTCCTGTACACCAGGAAACCATTTACTACGCTGAGTGGTAACCATATAACCAAACTAAGGCGCCTGGTGGTCTAGTGGTTAATTAAGGCGCTCCATCCAGATTGAGCCTGTGTCGGCATATATCCATGGAGTGGTTGGGGTTTATTGTTCACGTAATGCCACTCAGGGATGAGTGAGGCTGGTCACTCTCATTTTAAATGTCAGGACGAACATGCCTAGTCCCGGGCTCCTACGCTCCTCGTGGGGCAACGTAGGATTAGATGATGTATGTATGTATGTATGTATGTATGTATGTGTTATTTTTCTTAGGAGCAGAAAGGATTATATGTCTCTTTAAGGAATTGTGTATCCACTGTCCAGTCACCTGAAATACAGTAAACAATATAATTATTTGCTCATCTGTCAATCAATCAATCTATCTATCTATCTACCTATCTATGTACTGTATACTGTATATGTATGTATGTATTCAAATACAACCAAATATATGTATATAGACACACACACACACACACACACACACACACACACACACACACACACACACACACACACACACACACACACACACACACACACACACACACACACACACACACACACACACACACACACACACACACACACACACACACACACACACACACACATATATATATATATATATATATATATATATATATATATATATATATATATATATATATATATATATATATATATATATATATATATATATATATATATATATATATATATATATATATATATATATATATATATATATATATATATAAAATGTATGTATGTAGAGAGAGAGAGAAAGGACCGGACTAATTTCTCCTAGTTCTTCTGTTTGACTCTAATCAACATTGTCTCAAAGGTAGTTCATTTTTTCACTATTTTCCCATTGCAGCCTAAATTTCTGAAAACGTCTTCTAGTCATGCAGTGAATACATTTAGCATAATTGTCTCTCCTTGTCGAACCTCTTTACTTACCGGTATTTTCCTTCCATCATTCCTCTACATTTTCTTCCTGAATAACATAGATTTAGGTCAATCTCGTTGTTTCAGGTATACAGTAGTAAATCAAACAGTTCTATTGATGTCTCGCCCGTTCTTCTGACTTCATTACGACCTATGATATCCCAGTTCATATATCTCAGTTTTTCAAGAACCTTTGTGCCTACCTCAGTAACCTGCGTCAGTACGTTGTGTGTCTCAAGCTTTTATTAAAAAAAAAAAAAAGGGGGGGTTTGTATGCTACCCAAATATTCCTAGATCCCTTCGTCTGGAGAACCTCTAACCTTCGCCATGACCAGCTACTCCATCACAGTTGGGATCTATATGATGTGCTTTGAAGGGCCTTGTTGCTGTAGCTAAATGAGAAGGAATACTTTATTCTCCATTGGACTCGCTCAAATGATGTTACAAGGTAAGCACACTTATAGTTATACTTGGCTGCTATAGTTCCATTGATCACTGGGAAACACAAGTCTCTTCGCCACCGCATGGCAGTGTCCCTTTCATCCCGACATCCTCTCACATATACCCCTCCACCGTTCCATTCCGCAGACCAGTAATCCCAGCGGCTATTTGTGGCATCAACTGCAAAGCCATGGAAATGCTACCAGACCGTGCTGGCTTTATGAATGGTGATGGCTGGACCCTGCTGGTTTAATCATTCACACACGTCCTCCTTCCCTAATGGTCAGGCCAATCCATATTGGTGCCTCTCTCGTGCATATTGGTACCACCTGCGTATTGGTGCCGTTCTCATCCTCAGCTACACCTGTGTCCTGTCGGTCAGTTGTGCGTCCCCAGTAGAGCCTTGGACGTCCATACTGGAGTCCGTACAATAAAACTGACGTTTTTTCAAGCTCTACTGACGTTTCACCATTTAGTTTTCCTGGTTATCGTCTCCTCACAAACTCTCTTAACAAGGGTGCCATCTGTTGTTATATAAGATTTGAATATACAGCTGATACTATCTTGAACTTCACTTCTACAAACTTTGATTACTCATTATACAAACTGAATTATCTAATTATATCCAAATATATCTGTATGCTTAATCGCCCCCCCAATGCTTCACCAGAGCCCGGTGTATTTGACTCCATATCCCCACAATTGACGCTTACAACTGAAATTACCTTGTTGGATGATTTTAACGTATAGCACATATCTCTCGGACCTATTCCTGACAAATAACCCAGAGGAGTAAAGGACAGAGGTACTGTCACCACTTGGATCCACTGACCACAATCTCATCAGCTCCATTACTCAGTTGCACCAAACCTCACCGTTCTGAATCAGCCAGGGTGACCAGATGTCACTTTGATGTGGCAGACTGTGATGGATTTAGACATTATCTTGCCATTATTCCATGGCGTCTTCTCCACTGCCATCAAATCTACCCAGTCATACATTAATGACAGTGCAAGCTGATGTGAAATTTTTCACACCCAATCAACAGTTTATTAAAAGATTTAACTAAAAAAAAAAAATCGACAGCATTTGTGCCAGAACAACTGCCCAAAAGTCCTAAGAATACAACGCTTTCCTAAAGTGAAAATGAACCGAAATCCCTCAGTCAGTTTAAGATTACTTGAAATCACGCAAAGACAGTAATAAATCTCGCCAAAAAAATAATCTTTCACGACCAAACATCCAGACTATTAAGTAATCCTAATGATAATAGAATATTCTAGCCATCACCCATTCCCCCACTAAAATCATCTGACGGAAACACTATAAATGACCCTCGTGGAGAAGTGAACATCCTAGTCAGTATGTTTGCCAGAAATTCTGCCTTAGAGGAAATCGGTCAGAAAGATGCCGTACTAAAACTAAACTTTCCCGAAATTGTTGCAATAAAGATACATACGTAGAATCAGCCCTAGGCAATTAACTAACCTACAAAACTCCAGGTGCAGAAGGAATACCCCCAATTGTTTTGAAAAAGCGCTCCTCAGAACTCGCTCCTGTTTTAGCTTAATTATTCATATTATATATACCTACTTTTCAATTCTCTAATTTTTGGAACGAAGCCAATATCCACCTAATTCCGGAGAAAGGAAGCTCCTCTGATCCATTTGATTACAGACCAAAAGCAAACACAACTTCTCTTGGTGCAGTATTTGAGACTACTATTAATAAACACATTGTTTAGGAGAGGGAGGGGATGCGTGGATCAGGTATTCGCTGTGAGACAAGTGTGTGAAAAGTATTTAGTGAAAGGCAAGGATGTGTTTTGGGCATTCATGGATTTAGAGAAAGCGTATGATAGAACTGATAGGGAGGCTTTGTGCACTGTTTTAAGATTGTATGGACTTGATGGTAGGTTATTAGAAGGGGTGAAAAGTTTTTATGTAAATCGTAGAACGTGTGTAAGAGTGGGAAATGCTGTGAGTGATTGGTTTTCTGTGAGATTGAGGCTGCGACAGGGATGTGTGATGTCGCCTTGGTTGTTTAATATTTATATGGATGGTGTAGTAAGGGAGGTGAATGCAAGAGTTTTAGGTGGAGGTCTGAGTCTGGTGAATGTTGATGGTGGAGAGTGGAATCTGAAGCAGCTGCTGCTTGCAGATGATACTGCACTGGTGGCTGATTCAGAAGAGAGATTGAGACAGTTGGTGGAGGAATTTGGAAGGGTGTGTGACAGGAGGAAATTGAAAGTAAATGAAAATAAGAGTAAAGTGATGAAGTGTACGAGGTTGATAGATGGTAAGAGGATGAATATAGTTCTGAATGGTGAGTTGCTTGAGGAGGTAGAATGTTTTAAATATTTAGGGTCACATGTTGCTGTGGATGGAAGAATAGATGTAGAAGTGAAGTTTAGAATGAATGAAGTGGGTAAGATGCTGAGAGGAATGAAAGAAGTGTTTAGAAGTCGTTCGCTTAGAATGGATGTAAAGAGAAGGCTGTATGAGGGTGTTGTGGTACCAACTGCGTTATATGGGGCTGAAACATGGAATATGGGTGTAGCAGAGAGGAAAAGTTCGAATGTAATGGAGATGAGGTGTCTGAGGAGTATGTGTGGAGTGATGCGTATGGATCGAGTGCGAAATGATGAAGTGCGAAGGAGAACTGGAGTTGTTCGGGAGATGGCTGGTAGAGTTGAGCAGAGTGTGTTGCGATGGTTTGGGCATATGGAGAGAATGGATAATGAACGACTGGTGTAAAAGATAAAAAAAATGTACATGCTGAATATTTTATTAACCATATCTATCCGATGTATGTTTTTGTTTTATGCTTGCTTGCTATATCCAATTGGTTTTATTTGAATTACGGTGGTTCACCCACTGAGAGGAATGATAAAAGTTATATGAAACCAGTCTTGTTTGATATGTCTTTCCTATGATATAATCAATCAAGCAATGTATAAATTAGCTTTTGTAGACACAGCAAAAAAAAAAGAGAAAGTAGATCGTGGTGTTTATAGTCTTCATAAACAACCTGTTCAGTGTTTCCGTCTGTATAGCCTCTGTTGCATTTGTCTTTTCCTGCTGGAGTTGTACTGGACACCTGGTGGGACTCTGGTGACTCACTAACACTTGAGGCGGATCAATTATACCGATCTGCTGGTCAGGCAACCCAGGTCAAGGCCTACTTCACCAATTTTTTGGTTCATTCACACTCGCATTTCACAGTTTTAAATACTTCACCATTAAACGCCTCCCCTACGTCTGGTAAAACCGCCTGATGGTGATGAAGATAACTATCCATGGGGTGAATATTATGAAGGGGCTAATGAAGTTTCTACGTACCCTCTTCAACACAACATAACCATGCTTCACTCACACTCAGTTTATATTCCCGTTTCTACGTCGCTTCTAAGCTGAATAAAATGTCTGACATTCGTAAGAAAAACTAAGAAAGGCGCCATTAAACTGAAGGAATTATCTTGTTTTGACTCTTTGTCTTCAGAGTAGGACGGAACAACTTACCGATGGGGGAAGGGCGGTACGCTTCTGACCCTTTCAGCAAAGTCTCTCATGAAGGAAGCCTGGGCACTAATGGGTTAATGATTGTTTAACGCATTCACCACCGCACTTTTTTCCTATGTTGGGTCATTCACCACCACACTTTTCTTCTAAGAAAGCGGTCACCGTACTGAAGGTGAAAATGCATTTTTTCCTGTAAGCACTTCACCTCTTGACGACACTTCCGCAGGGAATTTAAGTCGTCCGACGATAAGAAGAATAATGAAAGGTATCACCGTTCTGCAGGAGTTTACACGTTTATACACACAAAACATTAACTTATGTTTTTTTTTTTTTTCATCATACTGAAACTAATTCCACGTGGCGAATTACGCATTTCATAATTCGGTGTCGGGAAACGTTTGAAATTATTTCTCTTCCTGTAGTTAATGTAAACCTTGTAACCAATTTATGGAGGGTTGGCAACGTATCGTTCATTTATTTTTTGGCGTTTGTCAAAAAAGTTTATGGAAGGGAATTAGAGGGTGTTTGTGGTATTTTGGAATACACGAATATTAATAAGTACATTTCACCCTGCACCTTAACCCTTTTATAATGTTGACTATTATCGCTATCTCCATGTGATATTGTCTTGCATAGGCGAGAATTTTCGAACTGGAGGCTTTACGTATGGCCTTCATTAACCTCTTCAGTGCAAGAAATACTGAATAAGGTGAAAAGAATCGTCTGAGGGACGCAATTATTTCTAATAATATAAGTCCACATTGTGAGCTGTTCCTCCATCACTTCCCCCTCTGACTTCCTCATGGCTGACATTAAAATGTCTTCAGCTGATGTATTTTCTGCCATCACAGGCCTCAATACTAACAAGGCATATCGGCCTGATGGAGTTCCTCCTGTTGTCCTCAAGAACTGTGCTACTGTGCTTACACCCTGCCTAGGTAAACTCTTTCGCCTCTGTCTATCAACTTGTACCTTTCCTTCTTGATGGAAGTTTGCTTTCATTCAACCAGTCCGAAAGACGGGTGACCATTCCCAACCCTCTAACTATCGTCCAATTGCTTTACCATCCTGTGTCTCTAAAGTTTTGGGTCTATTCTTAATAGAAATTTTAAAGCATCTTTTCTATCACAACCTTCTTTCTGATCGTCAGTATGGGTTCCGCCAGGGACGCTTCACTGGCGATCTTCTTACCTACCTTTCAGACTCCTGGTCATCCTCCTTTTGGGACTTTGGCGACAGCTTTGCCATTGCACTTGACGTCTCAAAGGCTTTCAATCGAGTCTGGCATAAATCTTTAATTTCCAAACTGCCCTCTTACGGTTTCTGTCCTTCTGTTTGTGCCTTCATCTATAGCTTCCTTTCTGGGCGTTCTACAGCTGCTGTTGTAGACGGCCATTGTTCTTCTAGATCTATCAACAGTGGTGTTCCTTAGGGCTCTGTCCTATCACCAACTCTCTTCCATTTATTCATCAATGATTTTCTAAGCTGTACATCTAACCTTATCCACTCGTACGCTGATGATTCCACCCTTCACCTTTCCATTCGGTTTCCGCAACGTCCATCTCAGCAGTTACTTCAACAAACCAGGGATGAGGCTATGACACACCTAATGTCTGATTTGGCTCGTATCTCTGACTGGGGTAAAAATAATCTTGTTTTTAATACATCAAAAACTCAGTTTTAACGCCTATCAACCCGTCAAAATCTTCCACAGGAGTACCCACTAATGTTTAACAACATCCTGCTCAATCCTGCATCATCCTTGAACATGCTTGGGGTTTCATTCACTCGGGACTTATCTTGGAAAGATCATGTTGCATCTTTTGTAATATCTGCTAACAAGAGATTATGTGTGCTAAGCCGACTCCATGCCTTCATTACCCCTACACAGATGTTGACTTTATACATGGGTTTTATTCGCCCCTGTTTGGTGTAAAACTCTCATGTGTGGGCAGGCTACCCACGTACAGATTTTCTCAATAGGGTAGTCAAAGGCTTTTCGTCTCATCAACTCTCCTCCTCTTACTGGCTCCCATCAACCTCTGTCTTTTCACCGCACTGTTGTCTCTTTATCTCTTTTCTGTCGCTACTTTAATGGTCATTGCTCCTCTGAATTTTCTGCTTGCATCCCTCCACCTCTACGACGGGTGCGTAGCACCCGTCTAGCAGCAAACTCTCATCCTTTTCTTTCCAGCTATCTAATGCAAGAGTTAACCGTTACTCCCAGTCCTTCATTTATGCAACAGGTAAACTCTGGAACTGTCTCCCTTTGTCTGTATTTCCTACTTCCTATGATCTCCGGTCTTTCAAACACAGTGTGTCCAGGCATCTCGAAATGAATGGATCTTGAATTTGGCTCTCTTTTATATTGTTTTTGTTTTTATTCTTGGAAGGAACTGTTTTGCGGGCTCAGCCTTTGGTTCCTTCTTCCTTCAATAAAAAAATAAAATAAAACTAGGAGATACGACCGTGAACGTGGTAGTGCAGTGTTATCATTTCCGACACTGACGTTCTGTAGTGCTTTAATGGTTCAAGCTGCCTCTGTCAGTACATTAACGCCTTGTAATTTTTACTAATGGTCTAATGCTGCCACCAGACAACTTTAATCACTTTTGGAGATCTAGAATCGGAGGGATTACATACAACCTTCAGTGGGTCACAGACAGGGCCCTCCACAATCCGTCCGTCTACTTCTTTTATTCTGTATCGAACAAAGTAACCTGTAGCAGATTACATCATTTTGCTTCCTCCTTTCAGTGTGAGAGACAACACCTATTACACAGCGTAACGTGGCATGCCGCCCAGTCGCATGTGTTGCCTGCATGTTCATCATAAATGATAATTGGGCATTGCATTTGCCTTTCCCCTCAATGTTTTAAGATTATGGCTGTTGAAGCGACGTCTGATGAAACAAATTACCTCACAAATGCCTCTTGGAGTGACTATATTCTTTTTTTTTTTTTTTACGTGGCCTAAAACTTACGTATGTCGATGCTGAATACAGAGTTGTAACAAGATTACAGAATATAATGCTGACCACAAAGTAGCACTATGGAAAAGATGCCAATGAGATACATGAAAGGAGCTTCAAATTGATGGAAGTCTGGGGCAGTTTGAGGTAAATTAAGTATAGATAGATAAATTAGCCAGTGTACTGTATTTGTCATTTATTTATCTCTTTATCTATCTACCTGTCAGTCAGTCTTCCTGTGGCACTGCCACTTGTGCCTAATGAATGAGGAATTAATGAGACAGGGACACTGAAACAGAGCAGGAATGGAGAATAGGGAGAGGTGTGAGTAATTGTGAAAAAAGAATACGAAAGGAAGACAGCAGAGGCAACAGCAGCAGCAGCAGCAGTGACTGCAGCAGTAGTAGTAGTATTTGGAGTAGTAGTAGTAGTAATAGTGGCGTACCTCCTTCAGTAACCATTTACATATTTTACTCATCTTATGTGAGCAAGATATACGACTGATATTTATCTAGATAGGTAGCGCGAGAACAATAGCAGTAAGTATTGCAGAGACAAGTCCAGAGATAATCTGTAACATTAAAGTTTGGACAATATGACACTGTGTATCCCTTTCTGTCCCGACTAAGATAAAAACTGTTCCACACATTGAGATTCCAAAACACAGTTTCGTTTTCTACTTTACTGTTAGTAACTTAGTACAAGACAGTTACATTACTTTAACAACACAGATGGAACCAAGTCACTCAAAACATGGAGATTTAACTCAATTACATATAATTACAAACCCTTAATGTATCATAATGACACACTTATGAGTATTGTATGTTTATTTGAGTTCTAACTCACTACTGGAATAACCACAAGAATTATTCCCACGAACAGGGACTAGAATTAATTATTGCTGATTATCCAGTGGAAGTTCTCTTGCGTTTTTAATTTACGCTTAGGCATGTGAAATTCCTTTGTCTAGTACACTCAGTCTCCCCATATAAGCTACTTCCACGCACCATATTCCTTGAGCTGTCCATGGCCTCGTGAATGTCTACTCTCCGTAGCATTGTTGTGTACCGAGACACTCTCAAAAATGTCTGCCAGCCACCTAAGTCTGTACTCTGCTGTTCACCCTTATGCCTCTGTTTTTATCTAGTTCCAGGAGCACTGTCTTGCCCCTCACTCTGTCTAGCTCCATCTGAATCACTTATGTTAAAATTAACGTTACATTTAGGGGTTTCTTCTCGTAACCTCTTACTAAAATTAGTTATTCATTTGAGCAGTACACTCTCTCATAACGCCTGTTTGTTCAGCCCACGCCCCACAGTGGATCCTTGGTACTCCACAGGAGTCGGGCCTACACAAAAGATCTCAAGAAATTTCGCATATTTCACTGTGATGTATTTTTACTCGTTATATTATCCTTTTTCTCCAATTTCCTTGTCTCCCATTGTCTCAAAGTCTTCACTGCAGCTGTTCATGCTTCCTGAGGTATGTTCTGATTTCCCCCTGATGCCTAGTTTTAACAGCATTATATGCCACTTTCAGCAACTTACGACACTTTCGGTGTGTAGCAGTTTTTTCCTCCACTTCATTTTCTCCTTCTCTACTTCCTTCTTTCTCCTCGAGGTAGCCAGCCGATCCTAAAACATGTTTAATGGGTGTGGCAGGTAGGCTTACTGGTCAAGGGGAAGACCGCCTCCCATATTTATAAGTTTTATAAACACTTGCTCCACACGTGTTGGCTTCGGCATGGTTGAGACCCATGACTTTATCCAGCGTTTGGGTGTCTCGACATACAGTGTGGCACCATCTGTCTGTCTGTCTGTCTGTCTGTCTGTCTGTCTCTCTCTCTCTCTCTCTCTCTCTCTCTCAGTTTATACATAAATTTGTGTCTGTTCCTTTATCATTCTACCTTCCTAAGTACCTACATATCATCCAATCGTTTGTCTGACTATTAGTCTCTGTCTATTTCTGTAATTTTTTTTTATCAGTCGGCCTGTCTATTGCCTAATGCCATATTTTGTAAAGAGTAGACCAGACAAAAGAGCATCCTGGACATACACACACACACACACACACACACACACACACACACACACACACACACACACACACACACTTTTTTACTAGATTTTCCATCATTATTTTTCCAGCCGGAATTTCTCTCTCTCTCTCTCTCTCTCTCTCTCTCTCTCTCTCTCTCTCTCTCTGTATATATATATATATATATATATATATATATATATATATATATATATATATATATAAATAATGTGCCCCAACCAGATATCACCAAGTTAATTTCATCCTTTCCACCCAGTTACCACCACTATCAAAATCGCATCAGCATCGCCAGTGTGAGACTCATCCACTTAATGGTACTGTATTGTTATATCGGAGTACTGAGGCGTTGCTGGCAAATGGGCGTTCATGTGGGAAGTAATATGACTGTCAGGCTGTTATTTGCCAAGTCACTTGCCTAATTGTACTGGCTATTACCTTTCCCGGGAAGAAGACACGCGAGGTATTGTTTTTGGTCTTGTTTGTTTGTCTGTTTGTTTGTTAGCAACATTACGGAAAAAGAAGCTGAATGAAATTACATGCAACTTTCAGGATATGTGGACACTGATCTCAAAAGAAAGTGATTAAATTTTGAAGGTACAGTACTCGAGTGATCCTGTAAGGTCAAAATCAAGGACACCGATTTTCAGAAGGCTATAACTCGAAACCGGCTGAAGATAGACATATTTACTATTATCAACGTACAGGACCTCCCATATGTGCTTTCATTTGGCACCATGACCTTTGACCTTGGGTGACCTTGAAAGGTCAAACTCAAGGTCACGGATATTCAGGGGGCTATAACTCGAAACAGGTTGAAGGTAGAGATATTTACTATTATCAAAATATAGGAAGTCTCACATGGGCTATCATTTGGCACCATGACCTTTGACCTTGAGTGGTCGGGCGAGGTTTGTTGTGCCTGGCATCACTTGTTTGTCTGTGTTAGCCAGCCTGCAACTTACCACAAACTCATAACGATTGGGACTGATTACAGCAAAGAAGGTTGGGTTAGGTTAGTTTAGGCTGAATGAGGTATATTACGTAGGATTAGGCTAAGCTAGGTTAGTTTGAGTTAGACTAGGTTAGGTTGGGTTGGGTTAGGTAGGGGTGATATAGTAAGGTATGGTTGGGTTAGGTAGGAAAGATAAAGTAAGGTAAGGTGAGTTAGGTAGGAAAAAGTAAAGTAAGGTTGGGTTAAGTAGGGAAGATAAAGTAAGGGAATCATCGGTTAGGTAGGACAGATAAAGTAAGATAAGGTTTGGTTAGGTAGCAAAGATAATGTAAAGTAAGCATGGGTTAGGTAGGAAAGATAAAGTAAGGTTAGTTTGGATTAGGTGGGTAAGACTCACTGCACCTTTTTCGTAGTCTCTTTTCATATTTCGTGCACTTCAGCTGTGCATTCTTCATGCATAGAGTACATCAACCTTGAGAACATGTCACCAGAAAGTGACTGACTCCATCATATCTCACTGCTTTGGCTGGGGGTGCCAATGTCCCTCCAAGTCTCTTCCTTATTTCTTCAACCCTTATAATGCCTCGTGCATTTGTCTCCTGTACTGTAGGTGTGTGGTAACTACTGATGGATCAATATGATTGTGGAACCTAAAGGCAGCGACTATTGCCATGTTCAGTATGTCTGAAAAAATATTCCACCACCACCACTTTGGACGTAGTCTTGGTCTGTACGATGCCAACATTCTCTCACAGACATCAACACCTCTCATTCCTTTATTGTACATCTTCATGAGATACGGTTGGGAGACTAGCTTGTTGTTTTCTTTCTTCACATCCCTTTCTCCTGTTTGAAGTGGATTCACAACATAACAGTTACTAGCAACAGTCACAGTAGAGTTGTCATTCCACTTCACACACACTACAATACCATTTGACCTTCAATCAAATCACCCTCTCACGTTTTTCAACTTATTTCTTTGTTGGGAGAGGACAGCGTCCGTTCCCTTTTCAGGAATGGTTCCACAGGCTCGAATAGCCTTTTGAGGCAATTCTGTCAGCAGTCTGTGGCTTGTGAAAAAAATAATCAAAGAACACATGTTGGTATGGCCTCTCAATTGGCTGCAACATTTTATTGACAACTCGGGATTCCAACAGTGACATAGTCACCCTTTTTACCATGGTAGATGGAGAAGATGTATGGATATCCATGCACACTACACACCATGCACATTATGTGTCTAAAATTGTGTTGTTTCCATTGTCAGCAGACTCTCTGGATCTGCGTCTGAGACGAGTAAATATGCAGAAATACTCAAAGCAGGGTCAGTGACCAAATGTATCTTGGGGGAGTCCAGGTGCAGCAAGTATCAATTTGTTTCTGTCTGTAAGGCAGCGATGTAATACTAGATCTGAAACCTGCTTATTCCTGTATGAACATGGGTAAATTTTATAGGGCATCATGCCAACGTTCCCATTTGGGTAACATCAGAAGTCTTCTACTCTGCGCATTCTAAAAGAAGCAGTGGATGTAATATGAAAGCCATTAGTCGAGCTATTCAATAAAATAACAGAGAAACAGTAAGGTGCCTCGTGAGTGGAAACTAGCAAATGTAACCCCGATATTTAAAAAAGGCAACAAATTGCAGCCAGGAAATTATCGACCAACAGGTTTAACTTCAGTGGTGTGCAAGTTGTTGGAAACTATTCTCAGAGACAAATTTGTTAAGCACTTAGAAATAGTCTCATCAAAGATTCACAACATAGTTTTCGAAATAAGCGCTCTTGCCTCACGAATCTCTTGGATTTCATCTGTGATGTGTTCAATATATATGATAAGACCAGATCTGCTGACACTGTATATCTCGATTTTCAAAAATCATTTGATAAAGTTCACCATAAAAGATTACTTGAGAAATTGAATGCGCATGGGTTCAGAGGGAATGTGCTGGGGTGGATTGATAACTGACTTACAGAACATAAACAGAGGAACGTTATAAATGGTAAAGATTCGGACTGGAAAGATGTTACTAGTGGTGTGCCACAGGGCTCAGTACTGGGTGTTATTCTGTTTTTAATATACATAAATGATATAGATGAGGGTTTAATTTGTAAAATAACCAAATTTGCTGATGATACTAAAACTGTTGACAAAGGCAGGCAATACAGTGGCCTCGATCGACTGATTAATTGGGCCTGAACCTGGCAGATGGACATTAGTATTAGTAAATGCACAGTGCTTAACATTGAAAATAGAAATGGAAAAGCCAGTTACACCATGAATAACATTCTACTAGATAATATCAGTCATGAAAAAGACTTAGGAATTATTATGATAAATGATCTTAAACCAAGAGAACAGAATGTACTGAGACTGTTAAGAAGGCCAACAAATTAATCGGAATCATTGGTAGGGCATTCGAATATACATACAATAATAACATCCTCACCTTATACAATTCTCTGGTTCGCCCAGATTTAGAGCATTGTGTCCAGTTCTAGTCACCTTATTACAAAAAAGATATTGATAAACTTGAAAAAGTACAACGTCGGGTAACCAAAATGATACCTCGCTTCTGAAACAAACAATACGAGGTGCGTTTAGAAGCCCTGAATCTCTTCACCCTACCTAAACGCAGATTACGAGGAGATATAATTTAAGTATTTATAATATTCAAGGGGCACGATAACATGGCTGTTGATAAATACTTCACAATGGGTCACTCGAATTATACTAAAGGCAATGGGCCCAAAATAAATGGCAAACGATTCCACTTGCATGAAGCTAAGCATTTCTTCTTTAACAGAGTTGTGAATATATGAAACAAATTGCCCTCCAGAGTAGTAAATTGATACAGTACTAACCTTTAAAGGTTGCTTGGATAAGTATCTGTCGTCTAACCCGCAGCTTAACATGTTTACTCAAGAATGAAACACTTGTGTATATATAGCAACTTTTTTTTTTCTCAGAGCCCGGATCAATTTATTAAATGCAATTATAGTATAAGCACAGACTAGGATGTGCACAGATAGCCCTGAGTTAACGGTCACTACTCTTATTTTCGACCTGTGATGGGCTGTGGATCACTGAGGGTCCCTGTTAGTAAAGTGACCACCTTCGGAATTTTTTTTAAATCTACCAGGGGCCATTGCTTCAGGAGGAAACTTGTGTACTTGTCCCGCATGGGAAACTTCCTAGTCTCAGTGAAGTCAACAGAGCTGGGGCCTGATTGCCTGCTGCCTACCTTAAAAGCACCAGGTAAGGCTGCCGCACCACCCCTGAACATCCACACCGTGCACTGTGCAATTTCCACGCTGTGTCAACAGGCGCCCCATTAACTCAAGGTACCAATACCTGTCGTGCCTTAGTTATTTACTATTTGATTATTCATTTTACTTTACTACTTTCTCTTTCAGATTATTGAAATGGCAGCTTATAGATAAAGTATTATAGAATGTAACTTTTCCTTTCAATCTTTCCTATAAAATTTCCATACCAATTTTTCCATGCTGCATGGTGATTTTTCTCACTTTTTCCTACCAAATTTAACTGGAGAGTTTGGGGGCGGGGAGAGCCTTGTTGCTTTATTATTTCTGTCCTTCAGCATGTGGAATTAGACCTCGCAGTCATAATCTACACGGTAACAAACAGCCTCGAAAGGACCATAAGGTCTGTTGCTGTTTGCATTCCTTTCTACTCATTTGTACTCCTTTATACTTTATCTTTACAAAGTTATGCTCTTTTAGTCTATTGATGATTTCAAGTGGGATAAAACTTTCTAAAGAAATACTCAATATAATATATATTTGGTGACTAAGATTTAGCAACAACAACAAAAAATAAATAAAACCTAGATTGGTAAAAAATTGTGATAAGTAGAAGAGCAAACTGATAAAAAAATAATTTCTGTACATATGATTAACTGAACACCAATGAAGTTAGTTTGGCACTGTGAGTAAGAAATCATCAATACACTGATTTTTTTTTTTTTTTCATTTTCATTTTAAAGTTCCCAAAATGGGAACGTTGGCGCTTACTAAAATGAATTTAAAAGCATTTGGGAGTAGAATGCTAATCGCCAGCCAAAATATGTTGTTGAATAAGGTACACGGTACCTACAAACCATATTAAAAGACCAGTTATTTTGGCAATAGATACATAAGCATACAAACACGCACAGACCCTCACACAGACACACACTGACAAAAACTATATCACCTATCCTTGCTAAAAGCCGGTGATCAAGATATATAGCCCCTGGCATTCAGTCGTCTTTGATCAAACCTACACCTAAAGTAACTGGCTTCTGCACATCAGCATAGTTACTATATCCTGAAGGTTTCGTGAAAATTTGTCCCTAACTTTTCGAGATTATTTGGCAAAACACACACACACACACACACACACACACACACACACACACACACACACACACAAAAGCTATATCTCCTCTGCTTGCTAAAGGTGGGTGATAAAGTGAAATAGAACTGTTATTAACAAAATGCGAATGCCTCATTAGAGCTGGGTACAAAAGCACTTAAATAATTTTCTTATCTATCATTTTGTAGGATGAGGGTACGACATATTAATGTAAGGTCTGAGGTACTGCTTGTTAAAGGGAAAGACTTCAACTCAAGCGTAGGGTAAAAAATTAAATCGGTGTGTCAAGGATGAAATTGCTCTCACGTCAAGTGTGTGTGTTTTGTGTGTGTGTGTGTGTGTGTGTGTGTGTGTGTGTGTGTGTGTGTGTGTGTGGTGGATTTGTGGTGAGTCTTATTAGGATTTAGATAATGCAACAGTGTAGCGTATGTATATTTTATATAACTAATTATAAAGTATATGTCAAGTATAGGAGAGGAGGAAGCAAGGGTGAAGGGAAGGTAACCAGAGAACAAAGAAGAAACTGACTGTGGCAGTATGATGTATGTATGTGTAGATAATGTATAGATAATGTGAATAATTATACTGGGTTAATAGTGTAGGTTATGTAGATGATGTCTAAGTAACGTGTACATAATGTGTTGATGAAATAGATGTTTTGATAACGTAATGCCTAGGATACGTACATAGTGTGTAGAGAATGTGCAGATAATGTGTAAATAGTGTAGATAATGTGTAAGTACTGTAATGTGTAAATAATGTAGACAATGTGTATATAATGGAAATGATGTTTGGATAATGTAGTTAATGGAGGTAACGTTTAGATAATGTGCATTTTTTTTTTTCCTCTGAGGAAAGGAGGAGGGAAGAAGTTAAACTAGCCATTCAGCGAAGTACGGATTCATTATCGTAAATACCGATAGGTGGAGTGACGTTGTTAGTGTTGATCAACCCCGGACTGTTTGGCAGAATAGACCCATCAACTGCAGGCAAGCAACAGCTTGGGTGTATGTAGGTGAGGTGGAGGGAGGGAGAGGGAGGGGTAGACCGAGGATGAGGTGGAGGGATGGAGTTGAGAGGTATATGAAGGAGGGGGGAGTGAGTTGGGGGGAGGGTAGTCAAACGGTGGGTGACAGAGCGACCTGGAGGAGTTTTGTCTGCGGCCACCCTTTGCGGGATTAGGGCGTCGGGCTATAGATAGATAGATAGTTTTTTTTTTCTTATTTGCTACTAAAGTTTTATAGATCCTGTTTACACATATTTTAATTATTTAGTGTACTTTTTTAATTACCTCACCTCTTAATATTCATCCTAATTTACACTGGAAAGAAGGATAGAATGATGATAAGAATAAGGATGAAAATGGGGAGGAGGAGGAGGAGGATAATGAGAAGGATCATGAGGAGTATTTATTTATTTTTCTTTCACTCTGACATTAAAGGGTACAAATGATTCCTCCGCTTCCCTCACACAAGACGTATGCCTCAGAGTAAGAGTCACGGCTCTTTTTTTCTTTTTCTTCGTAATGGTTCGTATCTCAAGTGGAATTACAGATGGACTGATGACGATGATTTTCAATGGTGTAAAAAAAGTACATATGTCAACACAAGTTGATGTCATCTTTCATAACACAGCAATCAATGGTTTAAGAAAACTCCTGATTACTACTTAATATCAAATATCACAAATTGTTATGTAATATTATAATTCATTAATTTGTTCTGCTTCTTCACACTAAAGGCGTGACAATTAACAATCTTATCCAGACACAAGACACACGCCTCTGGGCAAGACTTACTGTACTGCTCTTGGAATTCATCATGGATACAACCACCACAAATTTTGCCTCAGGGGCGAGAGAGAGAGAACGCTGAGAGAATGCTGATGAGATGCAGGTGGAACCAAAAATTCATGCATGTTTGTGTGTGTGTGTGTGTGTGTGTGTGTGTGTGTGTGTGTGTGTGTGTGTGTGTGTGTAGAAAGAGGAAGAATGGAGAATGTTTTTTTTTTTTTTTTTAAAGAACAGGACAGAGGAAGGAAAAACAAATGAATGAGAAAAAAAAACTAATCCATACACCAGATTACTGGTGTCGTCTGTTCATAAAATATCTGTAACAGTTAGACTTGAACAGCTGTAGGTTGAAGTTTGGAGGGAAACAACTCTGGGGAAGCGAGTTCCAGAGAGATGCAGTTCGGGACATGAAGGAATTCTGATAGGCAGAAGTTCTGCAGTATGGCTGAGTGACATTCCAGTCATGAGCGCTGCCAGCTGCCCGTGTAGCACGAGGGAAGGCATGGAGAGGTGGCACAATGGACGCAACTTCGTCTGAGCATTTGCCAAAAAAATATCTGTAAAATAATGCAAGGGGGGCAACATTCCTTCTTACTTGTAGGGGAGGTAGTTTATTTGTAATAGCAAGGTTGTTAATGATTCTAACAGCTTTGTTCTGAATTTTGTCTAGTTGTCTTAATGCAACCTCTCCACATCCATTCCACAAGGGTGAGCAGTATTCAAGCTGAGAGCACACATGACTCTTAAAGCTAACTGCTCGTCAGTGTGTGAATTCAGGTGTATAGAGAGAAAAGGAGGAATGTGTGTGTGCGTGTGTGTGTGTGTGTGTGTGTGTATGTGTGTGTGTGTGTGTGTGTGTGTGTGTGTGTGTGTGTGTGTGTGTGTGTGTGTGTGTGTGTGTGTGTGTGTGTGTGTGTGTGTGTGTGTGTGTGTGTAGAAAGAGGAACAAAGGAGAATGTGTGTGAATTCTGGTGTGCAGAGAGAGAGGGAGGATTCTGTGTGTGTGTGTGTGTGTGTGTGTGTGTGTGTGTGTGTGTGTGTGTGTGTGTGTGTGTGTGTGTGTGTGTGTGTGTGTGTTTGTGTGTGTGTGTGTAGAAAGAGGAAGAAAGGAGAGTGTGTGTGAATTCAGGTGTGTAGAGATGAGGAGGAATGTGTGTGTGTGTGTGTGTGTGTGTGTGTGTGTGTGTGTGTGTGTGTGTGTGTAAAAAGAGGAAGAAAAGAGAGCGTGTGTGAATTCAGGTGTATAAAGAGAGAGGGAGGAACGTGTGTGTGTGTGTGTGTGTGTGTGTGTGTGTAGCAAGAAGAAGAATGGAGAGTGTGTGTGAATTTAGGTGTGTAGAGAGGGAAGGAGGATTGTGTTTGTGTGTGTGTGTGTGTGTGTGTAGAAAGAAGAAGAATGGGGAGTGTGTGTGAATTTAGGTGTGTAGAGAGGGAGGGAGGATTGTGTGTGTGTGTGTGTGTGTGTGTGTGTGTGTGTGTGTGTGTGTGTGTGTGTGTGTGTGTGTGTGTGTGTGTGTGTGTGTGTGTGTGTGTGTGTGTGTGTGTGTGTGTGTGTGTGTGTGTGTGTGTGTGTGTGTGTGTGTGTGTGTGTGTGTGTGTGTGTGTAATTGTTATTTTCACGTGTATTATTTTAATGATTTAACGACAGCTTTATCGTTTTATTTTTGTTGCCATGGTTATTGCTTTAAGCCTGGTGGGCCTTTGCTTTGTTGTGTTGCTCAGATTTAATTGCTCTCCCTCTCCCATCGCTTTATTGCTCAGCCTCTCTTTCTCTTCACCTCCTCCATCCCTTCCTCTTTGCATATTACCATTGATGCATCTCTTCCCATCCTTCATCCCTCTGCTGCTTCTGCTAGCCCTTAGTTAGCCCCTCTAATCAGAGGCTCGAGGACACGCTTTTTACCTGCGTCACAAGGCACCAGGTATTTGGGATTAGCGCCACCTTAACTTATTGTTGATGTTGCAAAAAATTTCATATTTGTTTTCACTGCAGTTAAATCGATAATCCTACAATACCCATAATCATAAGTTATATTCTAATGACTGCTCCACAAAATTATCAAAATTCTAAATCATGCCACTCGTTTTTTGCCCTCATTCCCTATTCTCTACCCCCTGACACTTTTACTCTAAAAAAAAAAAAAATAGCTTTATTGCACTGAATCCACTAGTTCTACAACACTGATTATCACGAGTTGTGCTTTCCTATCCCAGCCTCACCACCAACCAACATTGTAGCCCATTCCATCAACTCCTTTACCTGCTAGACCCACTTCATTCATCCCACCCTCTGATGGTTTTTTGGCTCGACAAAGGTCACGCAGTCGACAATCAAACTTGTTTATGTTCTTCTTAGTACCAAACGACTGCATTTACCTTGGAACCATACCAGCTGTGAAGGGACGCGTGACGGCTGTTGAAACGTTGAAAGGTAACAGGAATAATTATAAAGAAGTCATCATAATCAAGTGAAAAAAATGTAACTTCCTAAATAAATTAATAAGGAAGAAGGGCTGGCAAGACTCCTAAGCTCTCGAGGATAAGGCCTTTAGTTTCATGGTCTTAGCAGGTTCCCTTGGATAGCATCGTTGTTTATACTGACTAATCTAGTGAAAGTTGCTTCGACGCAGTCTTAGTTCACACCCTCCAGAACGACACGCCTTCTCTTAACTTTTTTACTATTGTATGATAGTTTTATTTAGCTTAGTGGAGACACACCGGCGAGAAGGGGCTACAAAACGATCTTAATTAATCCATTTACTTCCAGAGAACCATCCTAAGTATTGGGGAAGGAGGTGGCAGAATCGGTAGAGAGATGATCTGTAGTCCTAATGGATCCAGGTTCGAATCCCGGCTGGGGCAGGGAACAATTTAAAGATTTGAATTTCATTAAAGCTGACTTTCGTGATCTACCAGAAGACCCGCCGATATGTCATAAAAATACCCCCGTTAATACCAGTACTCCAGTCCTGTATGAGACAGCCCTAGCATGTATTCAATATGGACGGTGGGTGTTAGCGCCGAAGTGGTGACATGTGGAGGTGTGTGGACGTAGGAGGACTACTGGGCCATGTTAACGGGGTATGAAGTCTATGCCCAGAGTCGGACACACACACACACACACACACACACACACACACAAAGAGAGCAAGGAAGGTAAAAATATAAAAATATAATCGTTCAGAAAGTGTTAATCTAGTCAGCAGGATTACCTACTAAATACTGTAATATCGCCATATCCAAACAGTTTTACTCAGCTGAGCAAAAAGCACTGGGATCCGAAATGTTAACAAAAAGAAAACAATTAGACCTGAGGTTTATAGCGAACTTATCCTCCTGAGAAACACACATCCGCTGGAACATATACCAGTATTTTATTCAGTCTAGCACCAGAAGATTTATTTATGAAGGTTCAACAGCAGTAATGTTAAAGAAAAGCCTGCAGCCTGTTGAACTACCCTAAACCTGCATCCTATGTTGGTAAAATTTCCTTTCAGTTAATTTTTCCTTTGCTTTAGCATGCTCTTGTACCAGTGATAGGTGGGGGCATCAATCACCCACTCGCCTTATATACTACTACCTTTAGGTGACTCTGCACTGAGAGACAAGTGGAAGGGTTTCCTATTTTCAGGAAGCCAGTTATCACGTTGGATTTGTCAAGATAATCAGTCAAAAGTCTGATGGTCCAGTGGATTAAGGCGATCCAACCCGATGTGGCTCATAACTTTACATTTGAGGGAAAATTGGGGTTTGTGACTCACAGTAGGTCATTACGGGGCACCGTCTGATCACTTTCACTTTAAATGTCTAGACTAAGTGGCTTAGCCTGGACCCCGACGTTCCTCATAGGCTAATTAAGGAGAGGGTGAGTGATAAACATAATTTAATACTTCTTCTCTTTCACCTTAACATAATCTAATGCAGGAAATATTTGTTTTGCTATATTTTCCTTTATATTTACCATGTTCTTCCTGGTTTTTCAAATTTTGACCGTAATTTAACATATATTTTCTTTCTTCGCTGTAAAGTTTTTCCTTTTTTTTCCATATGTCAATCAGCATATATTCTACAACCATTTTCATATACCGAGGATCGTTCCCTGACGTTATTACTGTCTTGAGAATAAGCACAAACCTTCTTTACCATTATCATTTTTTTTTTTTTTTACTTTATTCTCTCATACCTCTCTCTCTCTCTCTCTCTCTCTCTCTCTCTCTCTCTCTCTCTCTCTCTCTCTCTCTCCACAGCCTCATAAGCTCAACTGTGCCTCACCAGATCACCTGCTTGGTGAAGCAGCTGGTGATCAAGTCTGGTGGGTGGAAGGCTACAACATTTCTTTATAAAATTCAATATACATTTCGTTCACATTAAGTTGGTCCAGGTTTTCGTCCTTCTGCAGTTTATTTCACAAAACTCAATGGCAGGAACAGATAATGCAATGGCTTAACGTCCTTTCCATAGCACTTTTTTGTGACTAACGCCATGTTTTTTATGCTCCCTATTGTTACAGGTCTTTTGTAGAATAAGATAATGCTATGGATCTACAGCTTCTTCATGGCCTTTTATGTGACTTGCACCACAGTCTGGTGATAATTTCTTGTTATAGCTCAGCGTTGAAGATTGAGGCACGGTATATTTATACCAGACTAGTGAGCGCAGGATAGACCTTCACAATTTTCTGGTTCTGTTTGTTGTTTTTAAAGAAGCATTGGAGAGTTCACAAAATTTTCATACTTAGCGATTTAATCTACCTTAAACAGTTTACTATTTTCTTGTATGTTGTGTTTATATATTTATTACGTTTAAAGAGAACATTATTAACACACAAGAGGTTCCTGAAGTGTAATTTGTAGTATACAGCGCTAAGGAGAAGGTGTTATGAAGTCTGCCATGACAATAAGATTACGACGGTCTGTGTACAGTAGTGCGTCCCTATACTTCCAAGTGACAAGGCAGGCCGCGTAACGTATATTTCATTGTTATTTATTGTGTATATTACACCTGGGCATGGTGCTGTGTGCTGTCTAAATCAGTTTGACTCCTTCCAACCGGTAATGTATTTGAATGTTTTACTGTTGCTATAATTTAACCAGATTATTATTTTTTTTTTAACCTTTGTGGAGACCTGTTGTGACGAAGCGGTTAACGAAGGTTGCATCAAGTTTCTCCATTGCAAAATATCTATCTAAGGCTGAATAAAATTGTCTGGAGATGACAAGAATAAATGGAAAGGAGGTTGAGGAAGATAAACACGATATTCACATTTTTCAATCGGGCTCCCTTGTTTACTTCAAACAAAATGTTCTTCTCGGGAATAACCAGTTGTCACCTCGGTCAAGAGTGGCTACAAGTTCCCGGATTTATTAATGCACCTGAATGTGACAACAAAAGGCTGATTAAACTTATTTATTTATTTATTTATTCATTCATTTGCCTTACATCCTCATAACTATAAGAAACTTCAGTGAAACTTCTTACATAGGAGAGCATAGAAAAAAAGTCTTCAACTAGCGAGACAGCAATTGCGAGCAAATACTCTTAACATTTCTTAAAATTTGTTTCTTAAACGCCAATGCATATATTTGCTTGTATTCGTAACCCATATGAAACGAACGACTCTCACAATAAAGAGGATAGAGAACCCATTGAAAGTGATATCGTTCCGTGCTGAAACTTCACGCGAACCCAAGCAGAACATGTATCTGTACTGGAATGGTTATTCTGGTGTCTTGTTCCTTTACGGCCTCCTTTTGGTGGTTACTTGCCCGTCTTTTTAAATTGCGGGACTTTAAAATATTTCTGAATGTCTCATCAGAAATAAAATTGGTGTCTCGAGGCAACGTGCCCAGATACATGTAATTCACCGGGTCGGTCAGGATCACTTGATGGTCGTGATGGTCAGCTTTTACCCTCCCGGAAGGGAGCTGAGAGCTCATATAGTCCGATCTAAGGGCAAGGCTGTGACCTTCACACACGCACACACCCGTCCCCTTGCTCAAGGGGGACAGTAACCACCCACTTCGTCAGTGAAACTTTTCGCAACCTGAGCGAGGCGCGAACTCCCGTCCACCAGTTGGCAAGCGGGAACGTTACCACTGCACCAGCGAGCGGTGTAACGCATATGTGATGCCAATCAACCCATAAATAAGGGTAAGTGGCCGCGGCAAAAAGTGTTGGTAAAATGACTTAAAACACAAACATTAACACCAAATACAGAGAGAAAAGCAATACATTTTACCTTCGAGGAATCAGATAAAATCCTTTATAATGAAAGGCCTATGCCACACAATAAAAACTAGAATCCAACGAAATGTCCTCCAGTGATTATTAACATGTAGGGGCCAAAATAATTACAGAAACATATATATTCCTGTAAAATGCACAGAAATAAGAGGACATTTAAATTGAGGTGATATTCAAAGTTTCATACTCATTACTACATTCTAAATTGTACTCACAAACCGATTGTACCTGGTGGGATATAGTAATGGGTTCATAGCTTTGAATCTCCTTCCTTCCCAAATGCTTTCTTGTTTCTGTGCTTTTTAAATATTGTGTTTCTATACTACCTCGTCCTTACATGTTAGGAATCATTTATAATTATTTTTTTATATATTAGTTCATGATCTGATATGGAAACTAGTTGGCAAACACTGTTTTACATTGGCACACAAACCCATATCCGGCTACACCCTGTAGGTGCCAACCCCCACCTGCCTTTTCCCTTCGAGGGATCTGTTCTTACTTTGAAAAATATCCCTACTTGGGCCTATTTTACCCATGGACCAATTTCCTCTAAGGACCTTCAGGTATTTCCCCGATAGATCTGTTTCTGAATCGACATGTCTTCTTCATGGAACTCTCTCCTCCTTTGGATATATTTCCCCATCAACCTACTTTCTTCGTGGTCCTATTCTTCCTATGGACTTTTTCCCCCATGTTCCTGTTTTCCCTCCATGTCCCTATTTTTCCCCATGTCCCTACTTTCTCCCTAGATTTCATTTCCAACCAGACCAGTGTTCCACCATGGGTCTATGTTGTCCCTTCACTGGCCTTATGTGGAATGAGGCAACAGGAATCCGTAAAGCGTTACATATCTCAATAACTTCCGAATGCTAAAGCATGTTTTTAAGTTGTAACTACAGTACTGTTGCTCGCATGCTGCTGTAAGTATTTAGGAAACATCCTTGGTTGTTGTGAAATGTCTTCGTGCCTAATATACCCATAAAAGATTTTTCGTTTTGGACTGTGACTGATGAAAAAAGAAGGAAAGAAAGACGAAGAAAAAAAAAATCAACATTTTTGCCATCCAGGTTGGCAACTCCTGTGTAGGATAGTGGTACCTTGCGAATAGCCTTGCACTTAAGCAGCAATTTCCTGTAGTGTGTGTGCATATAGCTGGGCTTCTGAAGTGTTTTACTGCTAGAGCCCCTGTGCCTTATCTACGTGACGTCACTGGAACCTGGGCGACTACGTAGCGATACAGCGATTACTGATGTTCGGTGGCAAAAAAAAAAAAAAAAAAAAAAAAAAAAAAGGAAAGATATCATTGGGATGAAGGTATTAATCACACACGATGTACTGAATTTCAGTATACTTCACAACTGTCGTTGGATCCCTTCTCAATGTTTTAATGCTTCAGTAGTAGAGGAGAGAGAGAGAGAGAGAGAGAGAGAGAGAGCAACGAACTGAGGCACCATCAATGAAGTATGCAAACAATACATCCCTTAGGCCTCTCTCTCTCTCTCTCTCTCTCTCTCTCTCTCTCTCTCTCTCTCTCTCTCTCTATCTATCTATCTATCTATCTATCTATCTATCTATCTATCTCTCTCTCTCTCTCTCTCTCTCTCTCTCTTCTTCTTCTTCTTCTTCTTCTCATTCTCTTTGGTTCTCACTTCCTCCTTCCCGTATCCCAAACTTCCATCCTTCCTTTCCTTCTAGTCCTCCTCTCTCACTTCCTCCCATGTTCTCTCTTCCTTCTCTCATTCATATTCTCGCAGCTTTCTCTCTCTTCTTTCCCTTTCCTCCCTATACCTCCTTTTCCTTCTTCTTTACCTCCCTCCTCTATTTCTTACTTCCTTTCATCCGTCCAAGTTATTCTTCCTTCCTTCCTCACTCGCTAGCTCCATTCCCTCCTCCTTTTATTCTTCTAATTTTTTCCATCCTTCATTACTTAATCAATCATTCCACGTTTTACGTTTTCTCTTCCTTCTTTCCGTCTGTCATTCCTTCTTTCTCTCACACTTTTTCTTGCTTTCCGACTCCTCATGTCCTCCCTCCCTCCCTACCATCCTTTTTTCCTTTCTCATTTCTCCTTCTTTCTTTCACTCTAGCTACTTTCTTCTTCTTCTTCTTCTTTTTCTTCTTCTTTCCATGTTGTACGCATAGCTCATTTTAATCAACCTGTCAGCCCCCCACCTGTCTTTTTGTTTGTTTGTCAGTCTGTCTCTCTCTGTCTGTCTGTCTGTCTGACTGTCTGTCTGTCTGTCTGTCTGTCTGTCTGTCTCTCTCTCTCTCTCTCTCTCTCTCTCTCTCTCTCTCTCTCTCAGTTATTCACTTCTCCTTCCCATCTCAGTCTTCCAATTGGTCGGATAATCTTTCATACACATCTTTCGCTCTCCCCTCCCTCTCGTTTTCACTATTCATTAATATCTTTTAATACCTTCATGTAGACAGAATGAAGAAAGAGAGGTTGACTAAGAAACTGTGTGTGAATGATGAGGGTGGGGAGAGAAAGTGAGGGTAAATACTCATGAAATAGAGGGATGGTGTTGCGAGGAACAATGGTGAGGCTGGTATGAGAAGACAGCCTGATGACGGGGGACAGGATGGTAATATCATCCTGTCCTCCGATTTGTTTGTTGCCATCCCTGCCAGGATTAAGGCGTCTGGCAATCGATAGACCGTTAACACTGTAGACAACAATTTTATTGTACATAGCCAACATGCTGCCACCACTGCTGACGAACACTGATGATTGAGAGACTCGCCTAATCACAGTCACATCGCAAGTAAATCTTCGTTCAGCCTGGTTATCAACTAAAAATGTAGCAATTTTCTCAATGAGATATAACTAGCATGGACGCTCCACTGTTAGTGCCCAAGTGATTAGTGATGATCAGAAAAAAGGAACAGTATTACTGTACTTTTAAAAATACCACCACACAAAAGACGCTGCCAAATCAGCCAATTTCCAGCCTCACCAAACCACGATCATACCGCCAATCAGCCTTGTTCAGCACTGTTATTAACTCAAATACAGTAATAAGCGCCAACATCCCGCTTAACATATGGTAAAATTTGTCCCATAAGCTTGAGTTGTGAGGGCAGTTAGGTATAATGATGGTGAATGGAAGTGAGAGAGTGGTGGGTGACGAGGGGTGGCGTTGGTGTGGTGGTGTGACAAGAGTGGAGGTAATGTGGTAGGCTAATAAGAGGTGAGAGGGTGTGTGTTTCGTGTACAGTTCCCGTCAGTAATTTCTTCACACGACAGGTGTTCTGAATCATATAAGATTCCAGCCCATCCAGCCCATTTCACACTGTCACACTACACACTGCCTGTCTTCATTTCCTAATTCCAACATTTCTCTTGCCTCCTCTGCTTGTGCTCCTCAACTACTTGACTACGTCCACAGAAGTAGTGTCCTCATATTGACACTTGATTGTACACCAGAATCATGGAACTTTTCCATTACTCCTTTTTTACTGGTTTTCCTCCCAACTTCATCTCCCTCCTGTCCTTCTCTTCCCATTTACCCTTCATTTTACTAACCTTTCCCTCAACCCCCTTTGCTTCCCCTTTGCGATTCCTTCCCTTCCCTGAGTATAGTAGAAAAAATCGTCTTTTCATACTTCTTTTAGTTCTCTCTTCCACTGTCTATTTTTACCACTCTACCTCCCCGTTTCACACTCTCCCATTGCCCTCCCACCCTTCCTACTTGTGGCCCAAAACTTTCACCACCTTCCTTTTCTTTCTCTTCTCAGTTATTCTCTCTTGTCGCCTCCTCCCTTCCCATATCTTTCCCTTTTTTCAGTCACCTCTTCTTTTCCTTCCCTATGCTATCATCCAACATCATCTAGCCCTCTCCCCTTCCCTTGTCTATCTCTCCAGCTACCTTCAACCTCCTTCCCTCCATCACCCCCCCCCCTCCCTTTCCTGTTTCCCTCTGTGCCTGTTTGACACTGGGGGGGAGGGGGTTGCATATTATCCCATTCCCGAAACTCGAACTGGTAAGGCAATTGTCAGGTTACCGGATCCACAGATTGGCACTGGCTCCAGCAACCACTCCATCCATCCATCCATCATCCAATCCTACTTCGCCCCATGAGGAGCGTAGGAGCCCAGGGCTAGGCAAGATGGTCCTAACATTTAAGATGAGAGTGACCAGCCTCACTCATCCTTGAGTGGCATCACATGAGCAATAAACCCCAACCATCCCTTGGTTATAAACTTTCACAGGCTCAATCAGATTGGAGCGCCATAATTACCCACTAAACCACCAGGCGCCATAATTTGGTTATATGGTTACCACGCAGCGTGGTAAATGGTTTCCTGTTATACAGGAAACCATTTGGCTTGTCACTCAGTGTAGAGTCACCCACAAGCAGAAGGAAGAGGAAAGAATGAAGGAACGAAAGACAGAAGAGGGGGAGTAAAGTCACCCGTAGGCAGATGGACGAGGAAAGAATGAAGGAAAGAAAGACAGAAGAGGATGGAAGGAAAGAGGGACGGAGGAGAGGAAAGGGCAGACACCTGAGAGCAGCACTACATCAAGTGAGTGGATGGTGGGCGCCCCCACCTACCACATACAAGCGTTTAATCCTTTCTTTCTGTTATCACTCACTTGCTTGCAACAAAGCCCACCACTCAAAAAGGAATGAAACATGTCTCTATAGAAATATTTAACCTAACAAGAAATTCTGTTCTAAACAGACTCAGTTATACCTAGTCCTAATCAACTGGAACGTAATAAATCAAAGCTTAGTTAACAGAATGTAATTAAACCTTCAATACGACGAAGTTCCTTATATTCTGTTTTTGGTATCTTCATAATTATGATTTTAACCAGTTCTGGGTAGTTTTCAACCTGGAGAGGTTAGGTGTTGCCTTTATCAGTGTCCTCATCAGAGAGCTTTCCTAACTGAATATAAATCGCCTACAACAAACTACTAAAAGGCGTCACTGTAAACAAGGGAAGAACAGATTTTCAGTGTCTGGTATGTCCAGCCTCCATTGTCTTCCATTTTCTCCTTAATACATCTCCCTCTGTTCAAACTATTCCACTTCACTGTCAGCCTCGGTACGGTAAGTCTTTCAAATCTTTCCATTCAAACCTGAATGCTGAGTGAATGGATGTATGGTTCGTTTCTTTAGGCACGCTGATGAAAATTTTTCCCAATTTCTCGTGTAATTTTCTATACCTGAGATCTGTCCACCTCCTTCACTACCACCGCCATTACCATCATCAACACCAGCACAGCCACCACCATCACCGCCATCCAAAATTTAATCCAGCTTGAGAGGCGGGGAGATGTAGGAGCCAGAAAGAAAGAAAGAGATCAGTAGGGTTCAAGAATCATTAGCATCATTATCATAAGCAGTATTCTAGCTCTACCGTGCACCTGAGAGATTAGGTGTCGTAGGATCAAGGAAAAAAAAAAAAGACAAATCGTCATCACCATCACCAAAACTCTAACTCCCACATGAGAGATGAGGTGAGATATGATCCAAAAACGAAGAAAGCGAATGCAATAAACTCGCGGGAGAGCCATTAGTCATCAGGTCCAGTGACACAGCTTGGAGGCACTTCAAGCCGGACCGCAGTGTTCTGTCATGACAACAAATATAATTTCAGCATGTGGCATTATTCACAAGATGAACAACTTACTCGTTTGTGAAAGTGAAACAGAAATTCGAGGCGCCGTATTTTATTTCTTAACGAAAATATTACAGACAGCAGCCTAGAAAAGACATTTCTGAGAGAGAGAGAGAGAGAGAGAGAGAGAGAGAGAGAGAGAGAGTATTGTAATCTGCAGAACACACTATTTAAACTCACCATTTCGTTAGCTCTTTAGATTCCAATACTCTCTCTCTCTCTCTCTCTCTCTCTCTCTCTCTCACTTAGTTCCCTTCCCTTCCCTTTCCGAAATCACTACATTTTCCAGGCACTTTTTGACCAAAATTGGAATGATTATTAAGGAGCACAAGAGGAGCACATTTTGCGTGAAGAAGGTTGAAGGTCAAGGTCACAGATAAGCTCAAAGGTTTCTTCCTTTGAAAGAACATGGAGGGAGCTGGTGTAGCACTCTCAGTGACACCTCGTAGCTTGTTCCTCATTTTTCCCCATTGTGTGATTGCTCGTTCCATTTATTCCTCTCTCTCTCTCTCTCTCTCTCTCTCTCTCTCTCTCTCTCTCTCTCTCCAACATTGGTGTTGCCTGGTCGACCAGTAATTTACTGTTTTATTCTCTTTAGTATAATGATAGATTGTCTACACTGTCTTCTTTCTACTAGCAGACGAAGTTAATCCTTTTCGTTTATTGACATATTCTTGACTATGTTCTTGCTACCATTTGGCGATTTACTTTTTAGTTTAGGAGTATCTTTTTGAACTTAAGGAGTTAAGCACAGCCTTCATTAATCATTACTACGAGAAGTCTACTAGAAGGTTGCACAGAATCGTGTGAAAGTAGCAACAGTAAAAATACTTAACCGGATTGAAAGGATTAAGTCTTCATAATGAATGGGTTCGAGAATAATTGTAGACACCTTTAGGTTTATGAGATCATTTAAATTTAGTTTTTTCTACCTGAGTGTGGTTTTATTCAGCATAGGCGAGACTTTTTGAAGGTGAGGTATTAGGTGTTGCCGTGTCAACCCGTTTACTAATGGAGGTCTTGCCATAGCGGAAAAACCCGTCCTACAGATGCATGAACAAAAGAAAAGACATCATTGCAGTGAAAGGGTTGTTATGTTTAGTCGTATGACGTATTTCTAAGTCTGTTTTTGCTGCCACTTGATGTTATCCTTCAGTTAAGGAGAGACATCTCGTTGTTATAATTGTTGTACCCAAGTCAGGCTGGCCGAGCAGCCCCGTCGCCCATAGGCAAGCAGTTGCTTTTAGGGGGCCGTCCCACAGGCAAAGTACAGTACAGTACTTCGCAGAGATCCGGCTCCCCCTTGTGACAGCACCTCACCAGGGTTGTGCCAGGGTCCTTCCCACGGAGAGATGCAGTGATATATGAGAAGGACTGGCTCCCGGGGGGGCTCGCAGCTGTTCCTGTCATGGAAGGACCTACACAACGTCACCACGTGTAGGCTCTTCATCTGCGCCATGTCTTGTATCTCTCATAGTGAAGGGGTGAAATGTTTTGATAAAAAGACAAATTACTTATTTTAAGTACGTTAGGTTACTGTTTACCCAGTATCATAGCTCGGTAATAGGATAAGGATGATGATGATGATACTGATGGCAATTATTTGACATACGATGATTGTAAAGTAAGTGACTGACTCTTTGACGAAGATGATGATGACGATAATAATTTTTATGATGATGATGATAATCGGTATGTTGATTATGGTAATGGACACACGTATTTAACAGTGATCGTTCACGTGGATTTAATTTTATTTTATCACACCTGAATAACGGCTGTTCAGTCAAAAGCGCTTCATTCACTGATAATTACAGGCAACCAGTAGTTCTGTCATTCTTTCCCCTGAAAACCATTTATAATCTGACGGCCATCCAAGCCTGTTATTATACTGGTTGGCATAAGAGCTGTTTTTGTGTGTACGGCTGAAGTGGCTGTTGTATTAGAATATGTCGTGTTTAATGTGTCTCGTGCCGCATTTGGATTTCACACCACGGCAGACTACTGTGCATTGCATTATGCTGCACCATATCACATTCCAGACTCCTTCACCGCACTCAACTACAGTGTACTACAGTACACCCCACCACATTACACTGTACCACACCACATTACACCACACTGCACCACACCACACAACACTACACCATACAACACAACACTACACCAAACTGCATTACACTGCATCATGCTATATTACGCCATTACTCACTACACAACATTGTACCATACCACACTACAATTCAGTACACTACATGACACCACACCACACTACACTACGCTACACTGTACTACATCAAGCTAATACACAATGCTTTCTACACCACACTGCACTAATCTCTTACACAAACCAAATTTAACAACACTCCATTTATTCTATGGCTGTTATTGCCAAAATGCACTTCGATAAATATATCTTGCTTTCTTGGTCAGTAACATCATACTAACCTCTGTCATCAACACTAATCCCTTCAGTACGAGAAATCTTTTCCAGTCCGATGAAACTGCTTGTCGGTAGCAAGGACATAGTAGATGTCATTTATTAAAGGCTTCATCGTCATCATCATCATCATAGAGAATTTTTCTCACATAAGGATGGGGTACTGTGGGGTCCTGAAGCACGGGGATAAGGAGCCTGTCATCGGGAGAGTTAATTAATAGCATTCCAATTGAAAATGGACAACGCACCCCTATGCTGACCTCCAAGGCCCCGAAATTGCATCTCGAACTCACAGTTATAACCATCCACACATATGCGCCTCACATTATTTACCATACCAGACAGAGTCACCACAACGACTCTCAGGTTAAAAAGAGGTGCCAAACACTTGTACACTCTTCCGCACAAACTTAATATCATTAGCTGGATTATTTGTCATTTCTCTAGTTTAATCAGCCTTCAGTTTGCTTTCCTCTTTGTTCACTCGGTAGTACATTTGAGAAGCAGGATTTTCTTTTGTTTTGTTGAAAGAAGAAAAACTTTCTAAAACCAGAAAAAAAGGTAAAATGAAATTCAAGACAGATTCGTGACGTAATGTCAGGACACACGGCTTGATGAGATTAAGGGTCACAGGCAGAAGGAAACTTAGTGAAGAAGACATTTCGAGAACTGATCTGTTATACATGAATGACAGAATATCAGTTAACCAGTGCAGTAGTGACTAGGACAAAAAAAAAAAAACTGAGGCTATTTTGTCAAATGGGCGAGACGTGCTCGCTCTAATGGAGGAAGAATGGAAGCTTACAGTTCAAACGAGTAGTGGTCACTGAATTAATGATAGCAAATAGATAAAGATTCAACAGTGCGGCGAACAGAGTGAGGTTGGATAGAGCCGTGAGAGGAGGCGAGTTGGTGAGACGATAAGTTTGAGTCCACTCTGTTCAGGAGAATTGTGTGTGGGGAGTCCCCCTACATGAGAGCTTTACTTCACCCTCCACACAGGAGTTATTAATTACTTCTGTACAAAATGCCCCACAATCCACTCACTCGATGCAATGCTCTCTCGGGTGACTGACCCTTCTTCTCTTCCTTCCTTCTTTCCTTCCTTCCTCATTTGTCTTTCTTTCCTTCATTCTTTCCTTTTCCTTCTGTCTAAGGGTGACTCAACACTTCGTGACAAGCCAAATGGTTTTCTGCACCCCAGGAAACCATTTACTACCCTGGGTCGTAACCATATTACCAAATTATAGCGCCTGGTGGTTTAGTGGGTAATTTTGGCACTCCAGTCAGATTGAGCCTGTACAGGTTTATATCCAAGGGGTGATTGGGGTTTATTGCTCACGTAATGCCACTCAGGGAAGAGTGAGGCTGGTCACTCTCATCATAAATATCGGGAACAAGTTGCCTAGCCCTGGGCTCCTACGTTCCTGATGGGGCAACACAGGATTAGATGATGATGATGATGATGATGATGATGACAATGCTAACAACTGCGCGGGTTGATTGATAGCTTTATGGAGATAAATATTAAATGACAGTGGTATTTTTATATTATCAGCTGTGTCGGGACAAAGAAAAGTCGGCTTAGCACAATAATAATTTTGCAAGGCATGTAATTTGATGTATCCATTATCGGTCTCGAGAAAAAGAAACCCAAGATTATTCAGAGATGATGAAGGACTGAACTGTTCATTGTTCAGTAGAAAGATATACTCCACTGGAAGATTTGGAGGGTCGAAAGATGTGAGAACTGAGTTTCTTCTTTTTTTTTCTTTTTTTTTACTTCACTCAGAATCATGAACCAGGTCAGCAGTTACATGTGCCTTAATCTCATCCCGTGACTGCTGAAGCAACTGCTATGGTGGACGCTGAGAGAAGCGGGTGGAGATGTGAAGGGTAGAGGCATCGGTGTATAAACAGATAGGGCTAGTTATGGAGTTCATAAGGTCATGGATAAAAAGGAGGAGAGTTGGTGACATGACAGAAACTTGAGGAACAGCACTGTTGGTAACCTTATAGGAGAAACAGTGGCTATCAACAACAGCAGTTATGTAACAAACAGAGAGGAAACATGGGATGAAGGCAGAGATAGATGGAAGGAAATCGTAAGCGTGCACTCCGGAAAATAAGGATTTGAGTCAGAGTCAGTCGACAGCCTCCAGGATGTCAAATGCAATGATAAAGGCGTCACTAAAGCCCCTAAATAAGAATGACAAAGCTTCAGAAACGAAGATAAGTAGACCGGCAGTCGAGCATCCTTGGCGGGAGCCATACTGGCAGATGGGAAACAAAGTTACTCTTCTGAAACCTTCTGTTAAGGATAAATGGAATGGCTATGAAAATTCAAGAAATTAAAGCAATTATACGATTGTCAGTGGACTGACAACGATTTCCTTCATTTGAGACAGGCTGTATGAGCGCAGACCTTCAGGAAAGAAAGGTACAAGCTGATAGCCGAGACAAAAGAACTTATCTTGGAAGGGCGTCAACACAGAAGCACGGTTCTTGAAATTAGTACGAGGTACCCCATTAGATCCGTATGTCATGTAAATACTGATGCCAGCCAGCAAGAATAGAAAATACATTCTTTAATGAGACTTTATGGAGAGGTATAAGGAAATCAACGGGAGAAAGAGACGGTGGGATAGCACCGGAATTATCCTTAACTGGAATTGAAGGCAAGTGCTTGGGTAAAAACTTGCTTTATTAGTAGAAGAAATAGCTACAGAACCATCTGGGCAGAAAAGAAGGGGGAAAGAGGGTGGTATAAATTTATCAAAAAGGTTTTTGTCAAGATACCATAAGGAGTGGAAAGAACATGAACTGGAGAGTTCAAGACAAGACAAAATTTCGCACGACTCCAGGCGGAAAAGCATCAAGATCGATATTCATGGGTAAAATGGCGCCGATATCTTTTGTGAGCCACCTCCTTCTGGTGAACAGCATTAGAACAAGCGTGATCAAACAAAGTTTTACGTTTTTATTATTTTTTTTACACTGGTCTAAGAGTATAGGAAATGAATGTGCAGTATGTTTTCATGCCCATGAGGAAAACCCTCTGTAATAAGAGAAGCACACCCGGATGGCTTTTGTCGTAGGACGCAGACTAATGAGAACTGTATTCTAGGGAAAGATGGAGTGATACCAAATATCGACTGCCTGCCTTAATAACCCTCGTGCGGTCGATAGGTCATCCGCTAAGTCTTCATAGTCCACTGTATGAGATCCCAACTAAGCTGAGTGAATGTTTTGCCCGAATATTTGTTCTTTCTCCTGAGATTTACTTCCTAACCATTTAATTCTTCCTCTGTCCCTCTCCTTTCTTCAGATTTAGCACCGTATTCTCGACAGGATAGGAACCTTCGTAGCACCTTTTCTTTAGTTATTCATTTTGCTTATCACACCCTTGATATCCTCTTCAGCGTTATTTATATGTCTCTAGTACCGACATAGTCTTCACCAATATGATGCGAGAGGATGCTGAAATGCAATATGCGAAATATATCGCCTGGGAAGAGATTTTACGAAATCTCTAAAGCCACACACAGCATAACCCAGAGCAGCAAGCCCTACAACACCGAGATTTTCCTCGTTAGTTACACCAGGGCCTTGTTTACCACAATGCAGTGACAATATTGACCCTGATTTAACAATTACGGTGTGATGTTTTCTAGGGAAATGTTTGAGCGTTTTCCTTGTGAGTCCCACATAACCAAGAGCGTGTGATGCATGGATGAAAGTAATGCACGGCAATGAATGTACCCTGTATGGGGGGTATTTAATGTACAGTACGGTATTTCATTGTCAGAACAATGTCAGTCAGTTAATTATATATATAGGGAGATATGAATATGTTTACCCACGTCCACACTGGCTTACCTATTTCAAGTTTTATTCAGAGCTCCACTCCCTCTCCACCCCACACACATGTACTGTATACCCAGGCTTTCACATATATCCGAGAGAGAGAGAGAGAGAGAGAGAGAGAGAGAGAGAGAGAGAGAGACAGACAGACAGACAGAGACAGACAGACAGAGAGAGAGACAGAGACAGACAGACAGACAGACAGACAGACAGAGGGACACAAGCGATGAAGTGGAAGATAGTGGTGGCTGCTGGTTGGGAGAAGAAAGGACAGATACGAGGAGAGGACATTGACACAAGATAATCCTATTGCAGACTGCAGTGGTGTAAGTTAGGAGGACGATAAGACCGATGCAAAGCAAAGGCGGTGAAACAAAAGATAGTTGTAATGGACAGCGGTCGGAAGGAGGGTAAGACATACATGATACAGATGGTGAAACAGATGATACAGGTAGTTGACTGTGGTATGGTGGTGACTAGCAGGATGGGACAGATACAGGCACTGATGGTGAAACAGAAGATATTGCTAGTAGGCAGTGGTTAGGAGGGCAGGACAGGTGCAAGTCACAGACGGTGAAGCAAAAGATAATACTAGAAGACTGATTAGGAGAAGGGTGGGACAGATACAAGCACTTACGGTTAAACAGGAGATATTTCTAGTAGACAGTGGTTAGAAGAAGGTAGGCAAGCACTGACGGAGAAACAGATGATAACGCTAGTAGACAGTACTTAGAAGGGCAGGACAGGTACAAGTCACAGACGGTGAAACAGAAGATAACGCTAGTAGACAGTGGTTAGGAGAAGAGAGGGACAGGTATTGTATAAGTCACAGACGGTGCAGCAGAAGACAGTGGTGTGGTGTAGGTGGTTGTTTGTTTGTTGCGGAACAGGCGATGGCATCCACTGCCCATTCCAAAAACTCAGGATTGTAAGTAGGACTCGAACCCACTGCAGAGAGTCCACTGAACATGTTGTGACAAACCGGCCAAGCCACCGAGTCCTTTATATTTATCTGTCTTTGTATCTATCTGTTATACAGCAAGATGTCTTAATTACGGAAAAGAGGGCTACAAACAAATCGTCTCCATGGAATCCCTTCCTCTGTCATCAGGCTGCCTTATCTACAACTCCCACCAATCTCATTTCCTCCATCTCATTCTTGGTGTCTCATCCTTACCCTCGTTCCTTCACCTCTCGTCTCTTCATTTCTTCACCTCAGCGACACAGCTCATCATCCAGTGTAAGTAAAATGTCATTAGCTTCCTTACACAGCCTTTGTGACATTCCTGAACCATTACACGCTCATGTTTTTGCCAGTTTCCTCTCAACAGATTACTTATAGTCTGGTAAACCTGGCTCTAGCTTCCTCAGACCGAAGATGCCAATTTATAGCCATTCTTGATACCTGTACACGATCTTAAACAGCTTAGGGAGACTTTTCTAAATGAAGTCTGGGAGGCCTTCTCTAGACTGAATAAAATCGTCTGGCAGCAGCAAGAGTCAATGAAATAAGACGTCACTGGTATTCGTGGTGTAGGGAAGCCTGGGAAGGAGAAAGGAAAATGTAGGAAATGGAAGTGACAGTAATGTGAACAGACAGGGAACGAATCTATCTATACCCAGATGCCTTAAACTCCAAAACGGGCGGCCATGTCACCCTGTCTTCCTGTAACCACTTGTATGTAACCATTTGTAAATCAGAACTATGAAAGGATGTACTAAGTAGTGTGTACATGACCTATTTCTCTTATCTAAGATCTAACCTAGTTCAGCTTCTGCTTACGTAGTGCTTTACTAGAAAGGCACAGGAGCACGCAAGCCTCCGCTGGGCAGATACAGAAGAGGCATGGTGGGGACAAGACCTTGCAGTTCTTTTACAAATATATA